>NC_137913.1:27980889-27988389 GCF_963457725.1 Sprattus sprattus
GCTTGTTTGTAATTTATTAAAAATGACAAGTTCAATTTGAGAATTTCAAGTATGATATGAACCTTGTAATATCACCTGATTACATGTGATGAGAAAGTCCTGGGCAAGATGTATCTATTTAAAATGACCAACCAAGTACTGCTGTCCTCAGTGAGTAGGACACTTTAGTGACTGGCATAGTCCTAAAGTTCTTCTCCCACTGATGTAACTGCCGGCATGGGAGATATCCATCTGTTTATGCTCAGAAGGAACTGCATGCTTTCTCTGTTACATCAGTGACCCCTTCCCCTGACTGCAGTGAATGCCATGGGTTAAACTAGCAGATACGCTAAAGCCCACAAGGGACCAAAAGTACTGGAACGGATTTTTATCGCAAAATAGCGTCATTAGTTTCGTTATCTCAGGTTCCCCGTACATTGAAAAACTGAACTTTTGCAAACTTTACTATCTAGTTATTTAATCGATTGAAAGTAACATTTAATTTCTGTACAGGCAGCACAGTAAAATATATTTTCTGCAGTCTCTGAAGCATGACGATAGTAGTAGTAATAAAAGGAATATGTTATGAGTATTTTTTAAATTGATTACAAAGTGTATGCTTTCTCTGTACTCCACTTAATTGTGTGCTCTTTCTTCCTTTTTTTTCCTCAGGCCTCAGAGCAGATGAAGGACCAGGTCCAGAAGTCCTCCAGCATCATAGTGGCTCTGACGGACGGCAAGCTGAGCCCTTACATCCTGGAGCTCACTATTAAGGAGGTGAGCACAGGGCAGACGGAGAGGATTTGATGCATATCAGTCTTTCCCCCCTCTTCCCCCCTCAAAAAAACAAACAATAAACAACCCATTTGTTTTTCCCGCTGCTGCAGGCTAATGAGGCAAGGATGCACGGTGCGCGGGTATACTGTGTCGGCATCAAGGACTTTGATGAAAGTCAGGTAAAAAAAAAATATATAATAATTTCACCATCGAAGCTTCTAATGTCCGATGCAGGGAGTAACAGATAAGGTTCTGCATATTCTCCTTTTCAATTAGTTCAGTTGAAAATTCACCTTAAATCAACGTTTCTCCAATTATTGGCCACGGACCAGCGAGACAGGGCAGAAACTGCCGATCTGCATAGCCCTTCCACTGCTACAGTCAAATTATGGGCCTTATAACCCTGAAGTCTGACTGGGCATCAGAACTCAGAAGTTTGAGAAAGAATGCAGAGAATGAATCTAAAACGTACTCTGCTGTCTAATCATCTGGCTTTCATATAGCTGGAACTCGGCCCATTGTAGTTTCCTGCTACTGCTGTCACATAATGTTTGCGATATGAGCTGTTAGTCTAAACAAATGTCAGAGTACACAGTGGTGAAACCTCACTCCCAACAGTGAAGTGGTTGTAATCTTAGAGCCGGCCTCTGGCTTGGTCCGTTGGAGGAAATGGCCAGCAGGTTTTGTGTTGGGCATGGTTCCACAGAAGGGTTTTTCCGACTTGGGACATGTCCATGTGAGGGTGTGTCTGCTTTTGGGGGTGATTCGTTATCAGTGCTTCTCTCTCTCCCCCCCTCCCCCCCCCCCCCCCCCCCCCCCCTACAGCTGGCGGACATCGCTGACTCCAGAGCCTACGTGTTTGCTGTGCACGGGGGCTTCAAGGCACTCAAAGACATCGTCACCTCAGTATGTCTGCAGCTGTTACACACACACACACACACACACAAAGGCACACAGTTAAGCACACTGCTCCTTTGAAAGGCAAGCACAGCTCCAGCTCATAAACATATTTCTCATACCTCATATATTCACTGGCTCTTGCCTTCCTTTGCCTCATCAACTCAGCACATCTGCAGCTCACACACACACACACACACAGACACACACAGATACACACAGGCACGCACACACACACACCACACCTACACACACACACACACACACACACACACACACACACACACCACACACATCAGAATCAGAATCAGAATTATTTTAATGGCCAAGTATATTCACACATACAGGAAATTAACTTGGTGTGGTTGGTGCAAAGGACATAACACATATCATAACACAGAACATAATAACAAAATAGCATAAACAAGAGCAAAAGACAAATGTTTTACAAGATAATAATAAATAATTTGGGCACATGAAGGGCAAGTTGCAATTAATTGGAATATGTAAACCCAGAGTCAGTGTGATGCATACACACACACATGCAATGTATAAATATAATATATTGATATATACGTATGTGTATACAACAGAACTTCACTAGTGCATTGGGTATGTATTGCCTCTTAAAAACGTTGTCTTTCAACCTTGTGTCACACATAACCCTTGCTTTCATATGGTGCCTCTCTCAAAGGCTGTGAGTTTCAGTGAGTTGAACTTTTGATGCCGGTTGCTGGTTGCACGTTAGATGCAGTTGTCATATAGCAGTACTCTCACAGGAAATGACCCATCGGTTGTGATTATTTTTTCACAGATGGATGTGTGTGTGTGTGTGTGTTATGTTTTTGATGCTGTTGAACTTCAGACGGGTCTAGAGCTCTAATAGGGTGTTTATATTCAGTTTTGTGTCCATCCACCTCCATTAAGGATAATTTACATTTCCCATGTGAACAGGCTTCTTTCAGTTAGTCTACAACGTGCAATTCATGATGTTTTAAAGAAATTTGTATTGCAGAAGGGAAAGCCAAACTTAGTCACAAAAATAGTTTGGCTTCCTTTTGGAAGATTAAAAAAGAGGTTCTGCTTTTGCCGAGGCACAAATAGGCCTCTACAGATGTCTGCCCTGTTGCCAGGGAGATGTTCCAGTTGTTGACAGAGTTTAGTTCTGACGGGCTCGGACCTGCTGTGCGGGCCGGCAGTGATGCTGTGGCGTGCGCTCAGAGCAGTACGTTTTTCTGGGATGCCGTGAGCATCAGGAGAATGGGCCTCTAGAGAAACACACAAGTGTTTATGTAGGTGTGGTGATGTGGCCTCAGTCCGTGGAGGACTCGCCATGAAAACAGGCGAATCTTTGTTGGACGTGAGTTTGCGGGTGAAAAACCAAAAACAGCACCCATGAGGTACATAAAACATATTATTCTCTGGCAGAGACAGGAATAGTAACCTTGGGGAGCCAGGTAAGATTTGTGGGAAGGTTTGACTTGAAATGTGTCCAGCACTGAACAAAAATCATTGCTGTCTTCCGTCAAACTAAGGCTTTTTTTCTTGTGTTCCTTCTTTGTTTCTGGCCCAATGGGTCCTCAAGCTTTTCGCATTACGCAGGCATTCTCCAGTGATTAGTAATTCTGGAGCCTGGACGACTCTGCCTGCTCTGCCTCGATGCAGGGATTTCTAGGATTTGAGGTCATCTGTGCGGCTCCCTCGCGCTCTTTTCTCTTCTTTTCCTGTCTCTCTCTCTCCTTCTCATTCCTTCTCTCTCTGATTCTCTTTCTCCCTCTGTTGCTCTCATACGCTTCGTATCCCTCTGCTTCGGCCCGCTCATGACCGAAACAATAACGTTTGAAGGCAGACAACAACGGTTTTCTACAAAAGGTACGCGTATTTATAAAGTCCATTCAAATCATAACTCAAAGGCGACGTGTCTAGAGGTAACGTCTGTAGCTGGCATAGTCAGCTCGAAAGAGATAGAGACAGGTGTTCACTGGTCCTTTATACTGCACACCTCCCCAGGTGTGGATAATTAGCCCATCATGACGCTCGTCATCCCCATGGTTGCCTGCAGGCCACGCACGGCCACTGCAATGCCTGCAGGGGAGCAGGGGGTCATAACCCCTCCCCCCATAAGAGGTTTCCCGTGGAAACCTAAAAAACACAAAAGACCCTCTGTGACCCAGCACAATCTCCGGTCCCCCAGCATCCAGGGCCCTGGGAAACTAGAGAGACAGAAAGAAGAAGACAGGTCACAATACAAATTATTTAAGCTTTAAAAAGAGCATCAACAATGAGGTAGTCAACACCTCGACTTCAGCATGCCGCTGAGCCACTATTTTTTTTAATTTACGGTTACATAAATGTCCAGTGAGGCTTTTACACTAACAAGATCAGATTCCAACTTTAAATTATTTCCATTGACAGTGTCCAACTGACTGCTAAGAGAAACCAACAACTTATTCCTTTGATTCAGTTCCTCTGTATGGCTCTGACACTCCTCAGTCATGGTTCTCAGCATTTCCTCTTTTCCATCAAGGACCTGCTTGAAACTTGAGCATTCACTCCGAAGTTCGGACACAATGTCTTTATGCTGTTGAAACTCAGTCTGTAGGGAAGAGTATTCTTCTGCTTGCTGCTGGGCGCCAAGGTGTGCAGTATAAAGGACCAGTGAACACCAGTCTCTATCTCTTTCGAGCTGACTATGCCAGCTACAGACGTTACCCCTAGACACGTCGCCTTTGAGTTATGATTTGAATGGACTTAATAAATACGCGTACCTTTTGTAGAAAACCGTTGTTGTCTGCCTCCAAACGTTATTGTTTCAGTCATGAGTGGGCCGAAGCGTAACAATTGGGGATCTCGTCCGGGATTGTTGTAGAGTTTTGAGTGCAGATAGTAATCGAGGAACTAGCTGTGTGTCGCTGAGTTAACTGAGCAAAACACCTTTAGGTAGAGTTCTCCAGCTGTGTCGGGTGCGACGCTTCCTTCGGAGTTCTATTTATTATTTTTGTTTGTTATTTTTAGCGGTAATCCCGGGTGGGGGTACGCTTCGGGGTTTGTAGGTTGACTGTGTCAATGGTCTGCCGCAAATCCACGAGTTCAGCGTTTAAAGTTTGCCTCGAGCCTGGTAATCTGTGGAAGACTAGCTAGGTTAGTTAGTTTATGTATAAATATATATGTGAGGAGGGGAGTAGCTCAAAAGCCAAAACAAAGGGTTAATTTGAGTGACGCACAGTGGGGTTTAACTCACCAGGTTTGTTGTGTTCTTTTCCGCGAAGAGAGAGCATTTATTTGTGGTGATCGTTAGACCGAGTACTCTTGTGTGTGTGGTGCACGTAAATTAAACAGAGGCTTGTGAGAAGCTCAATTAATCCGGTAGTGAGACTGGGCTAATGGTAAGCCATTTTTGCTTAAAGAGTTTGTTGCAAGTTTTGGTAAACCGAAATTGCCTAGAGCTTTTGGTTGCTGATGGATAGTAGTCTTTTGTAGTTGGAAGGAGTGGTTTTCCATCTGTCCTGTTTTGTCTGAATTGTGTTGTAGGCCAGTGTGTTTGACAAAAGTAAGGTGTAGACAGTGGTTTGCATCTTTGTGTTTAGTTGGTGCTACGGCTCCAGTGTAGTTAAGTATATTTAGTGTATTCTGTGATAACGCCTCAAGTGGGTACTGGTTGATTGCCATGGCTTTAGAGGTAAAAGAGACTGCTATTGAGCAAAGACAGATGGAACTAGAACTAGAAATGCGGACGTTGGCTTTCCAGAGGGAAGAGGCCAAGCGTGAACGCCAGTTTGAATTGGAAGAATTCAAGCTGGACACTGCTTTTGCGAAGTGTTTTAGTGGGAAGGGCTCGGGATGCGTATGTTTCGTTGCCCATTGAACAATCTCTGTCTTATGACACTGTGAAGACTGAGATACTTCGCAGGTATGAGTTCGCCAGAGTTTTCGTAACTGTAAGAAGACTGACCAGTACACGTACGTTGAGTTTGCACATGAAAAAAAATATATGTTTGGTCGCTGGTGTGCCTCTCAGAAAGCTGATTCCATTGAGCTCCTCACTGAATTGATCCTCCTTGAGGACTTTAAGAAGAGCATTCCCCATGCGGTGGCTACATATCTCAGTGAGCAGAGGGTAACAACACTGGCTCAAGCATCTGTGTTAGCTGATGAATTTGTGTTGACCCAACGTGGCATACGGGTTAATAGATATGGTGGTGATCAGCGTACGTGTAGACCTCCAGTCAAGGGTAGGATGAGGCCTAGAGTGACGGGGCCTACCACTAGCCCCTTATACATGTGTCAATGTGATCCGATCACATCGCGTCTGTTCCGATAGAAACTCGCGATACGGTTACAATTGCCTCATGTAGGACTGGTCTAGATGTGATCCGATCGTTTTTCCGCCGATGTCTGAGCCTTTCGAGAGAGGTGGTTTACACCGATCGTTCAGCTCAGAAAAGGGCGTGACAAATCAGGCCGATGTGTCATGGGGGAGGCGGTGACAGGAGGCTTAGAAAGTTAGAGGCTAGAAAGTTCTTGCCTGTTCTTGAAAGGAGACTGATCCAATAGGCTAGTAGGCCTACAATTTTTTATCGTTGTAATAAAACGCAATTTGGTACACAATTTTAGTATGGTAATATAGCCTACTGTTTTTTGCAAAATGAAAGAAAGCATATTAAGGAAACGCCGACTCGAGCCTATTAATTCCGAAATTTCACCACATTGTAGGCTATATACTGTAACAACCCCAACACTTGCCTGCATCCCTTGTAAATCAAAGTTTTTCGACTATTTTTCTTACCTTCTTTCTTAGCTGTTGATGTTACTGAGCTAGAAGTTTAACTTGTTCTGAACATCTCGTGCTGCCAATGCCCAATGTCACTTCTGAGTCAAATCACTCCATCATCTCTTTGAAATTCCTTATTCCACGAGTGGTAGGCTACAATGACTGGCTGTTTTAAAATATAACTAATAGCCTAACGAAACAAAATAACCCAGGCAGTTTCATCTACGAGACGTTAATGAAACAGCTGACTCATAGCTTGCAGGTTTGCGGCGCTGCAAGGAGACGCGACATTTGAGGGATCGTCACTTAATTTAAACCTTTTTTGTTTCCGTTAGTGTGTGTGTGTGTGTGTGTGTGTGTGTGTGTGATAGAGACAGAGAGGACTCAGTAAAACATCGGAAAACACCGTGTCTCGTAAGCCTTAAGCTATCAATCACCCCCACAATGAAATAAGCCATTACAGTCGCGACAAACTTCTTGGCATTGTGGTGCGCCCAAAACGCAAACTATAAACGTAGCCATCCTAATGTAACCAAAATATACCTCTGCTGATATGCCTAACCTTCGTTCTATTTAGAATTTGTCTTAGCACTATGCAGGAATAAAATAGCATCTACAGTGTCAGGATTCAGGCGAGAGCGCCTGGCTTCTATAACGCGCCCTGCTGCACTGAAGGAGCGCTCACTCGCAGCACTTGTTGCTGGAACGCATATAATTCGTTTTGCAAGGTGCTGTAGTCGTGGGATCGACTGGCCTTGTTTCTCCCAAAAGGAAAGTAGATTTTCCTCTGCTGATCCTGCGTTTATATGGAAGTTTGTAGAGAGATTGCGGGGGAGTAAAATGCTCCGCTGCCGAAGTAGATTACATGTTTTTAACTTCGGGGTTAATTCCCTTTCCTTTACGTATGTGTTTGAGTGTTTTGGTAAGTGAAGTGAATATATTTAGTTTCTGTAGATTTGGCAGTCACTCGTCCTCACTGATTCAAAGAACTGTGACAGCTGTGAGTTTAAGTTTGAGCCTGAAAGGTCCTTCACAAACAGCCTCCTACCACAGACTTTGTGAGATCTTTTTAAAGA
>NC_137913.1:27990889-28013389 GCF_963457725.1 Sprattus sprattus
ATCAATCAAGCCCTGCACTGATCTTTCCACTGCCAGATAAAAATAAGCCATAACCCCGTCGTTTTTTTTATGTGGTTATTATGGGTAGACGAGGCGCAGTCCTAAGACATGGCTGCCAACTGCCACATCCTCCAGCCCGTGTCCAGAGCAGCATCTGCGACCAGGAGCCACATGACTGTATCCGCAGAATGAGTGGATGGATAGATGGCTCGAAAACGCTGGCAGGATTGGTGAATGAACAGGTGTATTCTAGGAAGGGAACCGTAGCTCAGATGGGAATATATCAATGGTGATTACACCCCGTGTCAACCTTACTTTGTCCAAGTACAGAAACAACAGACTTAAAAGCGCACTAAATATAATTTATATTTATATTTATTTATTAATATTTATATATTCAGAGTAAATATATTTAGACACTACATACTGTATATTGGACACTACAGAGGACATGTTTGCTGTTGTAATGGCCCAGCATGAATTGTCACCTGCGTGGGGTCTCCGGTTGAAGCCACTCCAGATTTTTCCTCACATCCCTCCCTCTATTTGCCACATCACAGTGGTATTGTAATTACACACTCTTTCCCATTCAGCTCACACATACATACATGTGGCTCACACATGCTTTCATACACACGTCAGCTTTCTGTAAACCAGCCTTGGAAAGAAGGAAAGAAAAAAAAACAGCCTGTCCTCCACCTCCATCGCTGCAGAGAAGGATAAAGCAACTGGTTTATGGGCTGCTTTTGCTCACAGCCACCTGGGCTGTCAGTCAGTGCACAAAAGCGTCTCTTTTTCCCTCACTCCTTCAAAGCTGAGTGGGTCCAAACTCAACTGCACAATAAATGCAGATCTCCTGGGAATGGTTCATGTCCCTTTGTGGTTTCTAGTTTTTTCCCCCAGTGGTAACCTCAACAACCTGCCCCCCCAAACACCCCCCCCCCCCCACACACACACACACATTTTCTATTTCCAGTTTTGTAAATTGTGCGCAGTGTGGACGTCAGCTGTCCCTCTATGACCCCCCCTCCCTCGATGACTCATTGTAAGGCTTTGGCCTGTGTGCCCCCCCCCCCACCCCCACACACACACACTAGCACACACTCACACACCCCACCCCACTCACATGGCTGCAGTGTTGCACATCTGGAAACAAGTTGACAGTCCAATAGCAATATGCTCTCTCTCTCTCTCTCTCTCTCAAATTCACATTCAAATTCAAAAGAAGCTTTATTGGCATGACAATAACGTTCTACAGTATTGCCAAAACATTTGGGTTGGATCTATAATAATCTCTCTTTTTCTCTTCTCTGTCCTTCATTTTCCCCTGTCACTCCTCCTAACTCTCTTCTCTACTCCCCCTCCCAATCTCTGTCTCTCCCACTCTCAATCTCTCTTCCTCTTTCTCACTCCCTCCCTCTCTCTTTCTCTCTCTCCCTCTCTGTGTCTCTCTTTAAATCTCTCTTCCTCTCTCTCTCCATATCTCTCTCCATCTCTCTCTAATATTTCCAGATGAGGTGCCAAGTGTGGTGAGAGATGATTACGTGCTCTGTCCAGCGCCCATCCTACAGGAAGTGGGACAGTAAGTTCCCCCTCTTCCCTCTTTCATTTATTACCCCACACATTAATATCAGGAGGAGGATCATGGGCTTGTATTAATTACCCCACACACTAATGTCACGAGGAAGATCATGGTCTTTCATTAATTACCCCACACACTGATGTCCAAGGAAGATCATGGTCTTTCTTATTAATTACCCCACACGCTAATGTCAGGAGGAGGATCATGGTCTTTCATGATTTACCCCACACACTGATGTCACAAGGAAGATCATGTTCATTTCTTTGTTTTATATTAAACATTGGACTACAATTCTTCAGATCATTAAGGTTATATATCTGAATGCCTTTCTGTTGGCAGACATGAGAAATCTAAATCAGCTTGAAGTGCTAATTATTAATAACAATAACAATAATCATAATAATAATAATATGAAGAATGTCATTGGACATTGCAGTGATGCACACCAAACTGAGACACAAATTAATACTCAATATTTCCTGCACGGTTTCCAGAGCATTCCATGATGAAAAGGTTTTGATGTAACCTTGACAGGATCATACCCTGCTGATGACTCGGGGTCATTTCAGGAGTAGTTTTGCTAGCCATGAGCGCAGGGACAGGAACAGCACATCAAGACAGCATGTAAATACATATGGCATAAGCTAGTCACTTGCCAGTAGTTAAAAAAAAACTGTGAGAACAGTAAGTAATTTACTGCTGAATATATTCAGACTGAGTGGTTTGGTGATGTCACTGCTTTATGTGCATTCCCATTGGAATGAGACACTCGGTATGATGTAAATTACATTATCTTTTTCAAACCGTTTAATGTAGTTGTAGTAACCCCCCCCCCCCACACACACACCTTCATTCCTTTCACTGATTGTTCTGTTTAGCTTATTATAAAGCACTTAGCTCATAACATACAGCATCATAAACAAAAAGGCCATCTCTGCTACACGGCATCTATTTTAAAATCCTTGCTTAATTAACTCTTGGCTTGTGCTTGTGACCC
Organism: Sprattus sprattus; assembly: GCF_963457725.1. NCBI lineage: Eukaryota > Metazoa > Chordata > Actinopteri > Clupeiformes > Clupeidae > Sprattus > Sprattus sprattus. Next base: position 27,993,469 of record NC_137913.1, read on the forward strand.
ATTAAGTGGTTAGCTGCTACGAGCAGCGAGTAAACACATCTGTTGGGGGGGTGAAGGGGGTGAAGGTGTGTGTGGGGGGGGGGGGGGGTTAAAAGGATGTGCGGCAGATGCGTCCGATCCCTCCGCCTCTGGTCCCGTGTAAATAATTCACCGCCGCGCCGACACACCGCTCCGCGAGCCACCTGCAGCCAACGTCTGAGCCGCTGCACCCCTCCCTCCCTCCCTCTCTCCATCTGTGCTCCTCGCTCACGAGCCAATCACACCTCCTGTCATTAACCACCCCCCTTCCACGCCCTTCCCACCACCCCCACCTGCTTTATCTGCCCGTCACCCACCTCAGCCCCTCTACCTGAGGGACACGTGACTGCCTGGCAAAATCTTGCCAAATCACCCGCAAATGAACAAACCCCTGAAACTGGTGATATCTGAGCGTTTTTTTTTTTTGTGTGTGGAGCAACACTGTCAGAAGTGGGGTGCTAAGCGGCGCGAAGATTAGCATTTGGACGTGAGCCAGTGCTGTGCCGTTTAAGTGTCATCTGCTCTTAAATATGGCTAAGTGTACTCTGTGTGAGCCGCTGGGTGGATTCCTGCTACCTGAGGGGATTTGCGCAGTCTGCGTCCCAATTCAGTGTCTGGTTCAGTGGAACACGTCTTTTTTATGTAGGGGGATTCACAGGCGTACAGGCAGGAGAAATTCATAAAAAGATTATTCAAATATAAGAGGTTTTAGTAGATACAGATGGTGGAGCTCTCATGTATTCTCAGAGTGATGAAATAGCAGAAGATACACAAACAGTTACTAGAGGCCATCTACGGGTCTGCAGCCATAGTGGGTTCTAGATGAAGTGTTTTGGATTGAGTCTTCATTACCTCTCCATTAGCCGTTCTCTGACTGATAACCACTAAGGAGGAGCCGTCGCTGCTAACCCTGTCATCACCCCGCCATTACTCTCTTTCGATGAACTTCACATGTAGTCAGGCAACATTGGACACATCAGGCCCATTCACCCCCCACCACAAACACACACACACACACACACTCCACTGGCAGCTCCAGATCTGAATGTAGGCTAATGGAGCTCAGATGAAGCTGGAGTGGAGTCCCAGTGGGGCTGCACAGGCGCTGGGAGGGATGTCCAGGAATTAGAGCATCCTCTGGCCTGTTCTGCTCTCCTCTCTTCTCCCTCTCTTCCTCCTCTCCTCTGCAACTCTTGTCCTTCCTCATGGGTCCTTGTTCATGGTGGCCAAGAGGTCTCATCTGTGGCGACAGCTGCTGGGGCTAAACAGAGTATGAGGGGGGCATCTGTTACCCCCGACACACACACACACACACACACACACACACACACACACACACACACTCACAAAAACACACACACGTGTGCATGCATTAGCAGGAGCAAGATGTACCCCTAGAGAGCACATGGGGGGGGGGGGGGTTACATGTGCCTACCATGGAGTGGTATTGGAGGGGTTGGTTAGGTTGGAGGGGGAGTGGCAGAGTTTGTGTCCTCACCGACGTTTTGACAACCAGGAGTGGGGGGCAAAGATAACAGTGGGGTCCTGCTGACACCTGCCCAACAAGCGCTCACATGGGCGAAAGGGAGAGAGAGATGGGGCAGAGCAGAGCAGGGTAGTCGAGCATGACTCATCAATAATCAATCCTGTCTTCTTGGCTCAGATTGCACATGCCATTTCATTGTCCTCCATCTGTGGAGGAACGTGTGGGGTTTGAGGCCCGGTGCCACTCCAGGTGCTGATACCTTCATGGTGGGGGAACGTGTGGAGTTTGAGGCCCGGTGCCACTCCAGGTGCTGATACCTTCATGGTGGGGGAACGTGTGGGGTTTGAGGCCCGGTGCCACTCCAGGTGCTGATACCTGTTCCTTCATGGTGCCTAAACCTGCCCTGCTGGTCCTGTCACACCTAAGATTCTTTTTTCTTTTCATATGGAAAAACTAATTTTTTGCAGTTGAACAAAAACTAACACTGAGAGCACAAAACATTTGTGAAAGTTCGTGAAGAAGTTTGTGATATCTGCTTATTTCAGAGTAAGTCAAATTGGTACTGGTTGTGGGCCCCATTCTGAGGGGGGTCCTGACGATGGTCATTCTCAAGGTTATTTTTTGAAACTGAGGGAAGTGAGGGACAGACAGTAGAGGAAAGTAGACATTGAATATGATCACAGGTCAGATATGGCCTACTGGAGAAGCATGGTGTGTGTAGGTGTACGGGTGTGTGGGTTTGTGTGTGTGTGTGTGTGTGTGTGTGTGTGTATGTGCGTGCATGCGTGCGTGCATGCGTGCGTGCATGCGTGCGTGCGTGTGTGCGTGTGTGCGTGCGTGCGTGCGTGCGTGCGTGCGTGCGTGCGTGTGTGTTTATGTGTGTGAGATTGCAAAAGAGAGTCTTGCCGTAATGCCAGGTAGTTCTGTTGCAACGGCATGGTTTCCTCTTTCACACCTTCAAGAGGATTTCCTGTCAGCCTTATCTGTGGGAAACACATTTGCATTTCTCTCTGTGCTAATATTAGACTGTAAATATAGACAAAAAACAACATATTTCAATTACAGTCATACTGATCACATCTTTAGTAGTTTTTTTTTGTACATCACTGACGTTTTTTTTATCTATTTATGTTACAATGTAAAAGAAAATGACTTATTTCAATTGTATTTATTATTGTATTCAGTTATTGTATTCAGTTTATATTGCTTTATGGCTATAATAATGTAAAAATGAATACTGTTAAGGAATGCTGTTGTAGTTCCACCACACACACTCACACTCACACACACACTCACAAACACACATACACACACACACACACACACTCAGAGTTGTTCAGCTGGCAGCTGATACACTCACATGGGCCCGTGAATAATTCACGTCGCTCATTTCCGCATCTTTAAGGAAAATTCTGGAGCCATTAGCGACGCGGCTGTCACGGCGGCCATCTGCAAGACATCACAAACGCTCCCCGTCACTGCCTGCCCCCTCTGACACAGAGCGGGACAGAAGAACAGGGGGGAAGAGAGAAAAAAGTTCTAGAGGCTTCTTCAGGCGTCTCCAGTGACTGTGGGAGTGACTTGTTGCTCGCCCCACATCACTGTCCCTGAGTTTTCTTGTCAAGAGCAGGGCACTGAGTGATCCTCTTCCCTCTCGAACATCTGCCAGTCCTGCATTACGTCCGTGACATGCCTGATCCCATCCGCATAGCAGCCAGGCCAGGGAATACCCCACGTTGGCAGAGCTCGCTGATTGAGATGCAAGTGTCCAATCAGCTTAATGTTGTTGTGACATCTTTGAGAGAGCTGGATCCGGTAACCAGGCTTTTAACTGAAACACTGTAGCTTTGCAGGGAGTGGAGTGAATTAGAAAGTTTTGAGGAGGGGGTGGGGGGATAGGGTTGTCATGTCAGCTGTCCTTCTTCACATGGCAGCTATGTACATTATGTGCATGCGTGTCATATGCTGAAATCCTAACAGGGGATCCCTATTCACCAAAGTGAATGTAGTTGGTCTTGCTGTTGCCAGATTGTGTGGCAAAATATAGATTTAAATGCACCACTGTGGAGGCTGGCAGCTCACATAGTTCTCAATTACTTTGATGGTGGTTGTGAGCTTAACAACTCTCCTGCTGATCTCCTATTTGCATTCAGATGAAAGAAAGAAAGAAAGAAAGAGAAAGAAAGAAAGAAAGAAAATAAAGATAGAATGGAAGGAAGAATAAAAAGATGTGATGGCGCATTGAGTGTGTCCACTTTTATCTAGGGAGACAGAATCATTTGGCAGAAGAGTGTGTGTGTGTGTGGAGCGGGGGGAGGCCTCTCCTCTGATCCTGGGTCTATGCACATATCCAGCTTGATTAACAACCTGCCTAGCGGTTCGCTGTATCGAGTGTGTCAGCTAAATTAGCCTCTCCCTTCATCCATTCAGAAGACACACTTAGTTAACATGCAAGAGCCTCTTAGAGCTCCCCGCACAATGGCCAGATTAGATTCACGAGGAGAGGAGAGAACAATGCCATTAACCGCACAAATGTACTGGTGGGATGGTGTAAACAACAGGACTACATTTGCAAATATTTGTCACATTTCTGAGGGGGTGTGGGTGGCTAGAGTGTTTGGACATGCGGCCTTTCATCATAATCAAGTAAAATGCTCCTAAACAATGGCAACACAAATACAAGTATTGAAAGAGTGCTGGTTCTGGGTAGAGTCTGAGTTCATGTCCCACCAAGAAGAAGAAAGCCAGCATCTACAAACACACACACAAACACAAACACACACACAAACACACACACACATCGCAGGGACGATATTATTTTCAATTCTCTTGGAGCCACGTGCAGAAGACAATAGGCTCTTCTTGCTCCCATCCCCACTCCATTTTGGGGAGGTTGTGAGGCGTTAAGTCGCCCTGGATTCTCATTAGGCGCGTGATAATTGGATCCTGCGTATCAGACATATGGAGATTACGGTGCCGTTCATCATTAGCACGTTAATTGCTCCCTTTACCTCCTCTCTTGCCGGTAAATAAGTTATATAGGTCATTCTCTGCATCTCCATTGTGCGGCGAGACTCGCCCGCAAGGCCAGTGACAGTCAAGCACAGCTTTTAATTTGGCTTTTAATTGAATCAGAGTGTTTATTAAAAGTGACTTGACTGCTCGGTGTGGATGTGTTTGACCGTAATTTACTATAAGTGCTCATGCCGAGAATTTAACTTTTCATTACATATTTATTGAATCATTGTTGCGTTTTAATATTGTTTAAAATTGTGTTTGGTATGTCCCTCATATTAAGCTGTAATGCGGCGGAGTTCATTGAAGGGTAAACATGAAATAATGAACAGGTGACTAAATACAAAAGATTTTTTTTTTTTTCATAGTCATTCGTCTTTGATATTTTCCGATGTCTTGAGGTTCTGTGCACTGGCAGCACTTCCTTGTTTTGAGTTTGAACTGTGTGGATGGAATGAACTAGTTTGGCTTTTGTTCTCCAGGTCCATGGATATCCTGATCAGCCTCAACAGTGGCAAGTCCTTCCTCTCCAGTGCCTTCACCATCTCCGTCACTACCTGTGTGAGTGGAAGATTTGCCTGACAATGAAAATAACAACAAATAATACAAATACATTTCTATTATGCAAACATAGCCCCTTGTTGGGAATTTGTATTTTTATTTTAATAGTGTTTGTTGTTTTAAACCATATCTTATTATCAGTTATAGTCATAGATACGTATACTACACAGCCTTAATTGCATTGTAAATATGTGACTGCATTTTGTTGAAACACTCTGAAAATCCATGGTTTTATGATTTTATACATTTTGGTCTTTACACATTTGATAATGTAGTTTTATTTGAATAATGATAACTGTATTAGTATAGTACTAATATTTCCTCCATCTATTGCTTTCATGGGATTTTGTAGTAATTGATTGATTGATGAAGGATGATTAAGTAATTATCTTATTATGTAGGTTTGGATAGGCCTAATCCCCTGGTGTTATGGTGTGGGTCTAAATTAATACAACCGTTTTGTATTGGCTTTAATCTGGCTGCTAATTTCCACGGTGGTTGATGAGGTGGTTTTAAATTTGACCCACAGTCTTAAAGGCACCCAGTGCAACTTTCGACGCTTAAAAATAAACATTCAATTTCTAGTCTTTTTTACACGTAGTGAGTTTCAATAACTCCATACCATTACATACCGACATTCAAGCAGCAAAGATGAGACGTGGTTGTGTGGTGAGAACTGATAGAAAATCGATGACAACAACAATCTCCGCCATTTTCTTTATTTTTTGTAACCTACAATAAACAAAGCAGGCTTCCAGTCAATGGAAAAATGGCTTCTCCCCACCGGCGATTGTTGTTGTTTACGATTTTCTATCAGTTCTCACCACACAACGACGTCTCATCTTTGCTCCTTGAATGTCGATATGTAATGGTATGGAGTTATTGAAACTTACTACGTGTAAAAAAGACTAGAAATTGAATGTTTATTTTTCATTGAATGTTTACATAAAGTAATTAATACAAGGTTTAAATTATCACGTAAAGTAACCGAGTGGGTCGGGCCTCGTTTCCCGAACGCGCACTTAGCCTAAAAAGGACTTGAAATCGTTCGTAAGAGGAATCCTACGTTGCAGACCGGTTTCCCGACGCGGCACTTAGCTTAAGTTTATCTTTCGTTGAGAAGAATTCTACGTATGGTCAGGACCAGTAGTAACTTCACACTTAGCGATGCAATCCAGTAGTAACTTCACACTTAGCAATGCAATCCACCAGGGGCGTCGTTCGGCCTATTATAGAAGAAATCCAAACGATGTTTCTGTGTATAGCACATCATGAGAATGTCATTGTTTCACCTGCCTATTCCCATCAAAATAGAAATAAAGATTAGGCTATACAAAACTAGTGCAGTGCCCGTAGGAATTATGCATTCTGTAGTGTTAGCAGACGTAGAGCTGTTGGGTAGTGTAATGGCAAGACATATTTGCACTCCACATAGGTACAGGTTACACTGAAGTATTATTGTGATGCATGTTTCCTTTTCATTAAGAAATGTGTTAATGGTAGCCTTTTTGGAGAGTTACCAACAAATAAAGTTTGAGAGTATGTAGTGGATGCAGTTGAATATAGATGTCAACGTTGCTGTCTAAACTATAAACTAAATGTCATAAAGAAAGAAATTATTTAAAATGAAGTTATGGTTGAAATAGGATCACTTCTTTATTGTAAGGGTAAGTGTAGGGTAAGAATGGTCATGCAGTTGGACTCAAATGTAGGTTAATTGTATTGAATGTATGTAGCCTACTGTACTGTATGACTTCGATGATGCTAGCTTTGACAGCCCACTCTCAGACAGATCGTAATAAATGTCCTTACAATGGGAACACAGTTTAAATACTCTGCTGGAAATGGCGTTACTATCCCCGCCCCGAATTCAGTGCACAGTGCACGTTCGATGCACGCATAGGCTAGCTAATTTCACAGCAATTAACGTAAACAGGTTAACGTGACGTAACCAGCTCCTAAGAGATACTTAAGAACTCGTGCACGTTGCGCCCGTGCACCTGACTTTAAGATGATGTTCGGGAAGCGCTCGTAAGTAGAAAGTGTTATTGAGTCTACGATGTCGCCAACATCCACGTAGGCCGTTAAGATACGTCGTTATCGGGAAACGAGGCCTGGGTCTTTTGTATGGGTTTAGACTCCCTTACCTTCCTTTCAATATAATTGTTGTGAGTAGGTGAATTCTAGCCTTTTGGGTTATGTTGAGACAAATTACTATTTCCAGTAGTACTATCTATGAATGAATGGGGTTGATTTGAGAGATATTATTCCCTGATATTGTGTGGCATGGTGGTGTTTATTGAAATATAGATATTGGATTGATGCTATCAGCTATTGTGTTTTCTGTGTTGGATGGCATGGTATTGTAGCTATTACTATTCCCTGATATTGTGTGTGTGTGTGTGTGTGTGTTTGTGTGTGTGTGTGTGTGTGTGTGTGTGTGTGTGTGTGTGTGTGTGTGTGTGTGTGTGTGTGTGTGTGTGTGTGTGTGTGTGTGTGTGTGTGTGTGTGTGTGTGTGTGTGATTGTGTGTGTGTGTGTGTCTTCAGTCGGATGGCATGGTGGTATTTATAGTTTTCCTGGTGCTGATGCTGCTGGCTGCTCTGGCCCTCATGTGGTGGTGCTGGCCGCTTTGCTGCACTGTGGTGAGTACATTAGAATATAACACTTTAACATTATAACACTGTAATACTGTAACATTTTAACACTCTAATACTGTAACACTAGAACACAATAACACGGTAACACTTTAACACTGTAACACTTTAACATTTTAACACTGTAATACTGTTACACTACAACACAGTAATACTGTAACACTTTACCACTGTAATACTGTAACACTACAACACAGTAACACTGTAACACTTTACCACTCTAATAATGTATCACTTCATCACAGTAACACTGTAACACTTTAACCCTGTACTACTGTAACAATGTAACATTTTAACACTCTAATACTGTAACACTACAACACAGTAATACTGTAACACTGTAACACTTTAACCCTGTAAAACTGTACAAATTTGACGCTGTAGCGTTGTTACACTTTAACACTGTAATGCTGTTACACTGTAACATGATAACAATCAAACAGTGTAGCTTTTACACCTAAAATCTATGACACTACAACACAGAAATGTTGTGTCTACCGAACACTTTGCCTTGCAGAACAGTCTGTAAATATTTGTTTTGGTCCTGTGCTCCAAAACAAGAGAGTAAACATCAACTAATGACTACGGAATAGAAGTGCTGACTCCCAGTTTTTATATAAAGTTCCTTCTATCCTCCTTAGGTGAGCAGTATATGAACTGGATCAACAGTTTTGCACTGTACTGTATGTGCAATAAATCTCTCACTGGTCAAAATCTTGGGCTGCACTATGTATGTGTGAAAAGAACTATATATCTGAGAGATTCTGTTTGGTTCTAGTTCTGCTTTTGGTTCTAGTTCTTGTAACAGTGAACAGCGATCTGATGGGAATCATTTGAAAGCTATCATTTGATGTTACACAAGCCCATCACTGCCAATCCCCCTCTCTTCAGTGGGTGACTTCTCTCCTTCCCCTGTCTCTCAGTCCGCTCCCCTGCTGTTTTCTGTGTCACGTGTTGCCTTTTGAAGACCCCCTCGCTCTCCCTCTCGCTCTCTCTTTTTTAAGTGAGCGCTCCTTGCTTGGCACCCTTCCAAGGGTGACTGGAGGAATGGTCTTGGATGCCAAAGGCTGATGTGAAGAAAGGGGTCTGGTAATGAACAGAGTTTGAGCGCTGGGCGCAAGCCAGGTGAACTCCAGAGTCCTCAGGGTTTAACCCATTTCAAAACACCCTGGTCTGAAACTCCACACCAGATCTAGCACTGAACCGGAACAGATCTGTGCCAAATCAGGGTCAGAATGTGCCAGATTCACACCAGATGTGAGCCAGATCTAGGCCAAACTCAGCCAGTCTCAGGCAGGAACAGGATGGATGAGGTAACGTTGTGTTTATGGTTGAGTACTGACTCCCAAAAATGACCTAATCGTGCCCCTCTCCAAACAAGGGAGGAGTGAGGAAGTATGTTTTGCTCCACGTCCTGCCCTTTAGTACGTTGTGATGGCTTCTTCATGAGGGCAGTTCTCACTGCTCTTTCTCTGACATTATTGCCTGGCAGTTTGTTTTTGGTAGCTCTTTCTTTATATGTTACTATACTATTCACATGACGTTCCGGAAAGCATGGCTGTTCTGGAGGCATTTCTGCATTGTGTGAATAGTTCCTAACTTGAACTGTGTGAGTATAAATCTCAGCCCTCCCCCTCCCCTTTAAAAGAGAAAAATCATTTGGTTCATCAACTCCCCTCTTTCCATGAGAACAATGGGAGCCCAGATCGCATTATCAGTCTAAACCATTGCTAACTACTACAGATGGCATGCCCAAGAGCCTCCTGCTTTTGGAATCTGGCGCACAAGGCGCAAACTCTCTCTCTCTCACACACACACACACACACACACACACACACAGAGTGATGGCATCGGCAGGCAGGCATGCAGGCAGAGAGAGTGAGCAGCGCCGGGCCGCTTTGAGAAAGCCGCGCACGCGGGCCCTGATCCAGGCAGAGATGGAAGCATATTTTGGAAAACCAACAAACGCATTAAAATGTAAACCCCCTGCAGCATGTCTGGCCTGGCCACTGTTTGTCTTGGTGCAGGAGCTGCTGTTCCCGTCCACCAGGGACTCGGCACTAGGAGAGGGCCATGTGTGCGCTGTTAATATTTAAACTCGCCCCTGCCAGATCTCTCCTCTCTCTACCCCCACACCCCCCCACCCCATCCCACCCCACCCCGTCTTTCACCCTTTTCTCTCTTTTCTCACTCCCTTTCTTTTTTTTCCATGAAAAACTAAATCAGAAAAGGCACAAAGCAGGCAGACTCACACAAAATCTTTCAGGGCGAGAAAGAGGCAGAAATGAGAAATCGTTTTCGTCTCATTTTCATCACTGATGAACTCTTCTGATTGCTACGGACTTCCGATCTCAAATTTCACTTTATTTTTCATAGGTTTTTAGTATGAACGGGTTTCTATTTGTGCGACTTTTCCAAAGATACGAGATAAACTTTGAAAGGTGAACTTACTCGTCTCTTGAAAGTGTAATTCTTATGTAATCTGTCAGGAGGACAAACTTTAATTATTGAATTGCGACAAGCAATTTTGGGTCTGTTTTGTGTTGCCACAGTTTACTTTCACAAGACAGCACTGCCATGAGAGAAGAATGTGATATTTCCCACCAGTTGACCTCTTAGATCATCACTCTTGCCTGGCCCCACAAATAGCTTAATTTACTGGGGATGAAAGTGCATCGTTTTAATTTGCAAATATGCTACTTGTCAGTCACCCCAGCCACGATAAGCTGGGAAACAGCTTGACACAACATGGGAGCATTACTGACTAAAGTGAACGGATTATAAACTCCAATTGGACAATTACACAGCTGCCATATGGTGATGTTTCAGCGGTTGCTGCTGATTGGTCAGATCGCCACTGCTGCTGTCGCGTATGTTTAGCAGCTCAAGCTGGCCATCAGATGGCTAAGTGTCCGGTGCTTTAGCGTTTAATTACCGACTGCACTTAACGGTTTTAAACGGCCGCCTCTCTACACATCTGTCTGTCAGGTAGTTTATTTATTGTATTTTGAGTGTTTTTTTCCCCTCTTTTTTTGTTGTTAGAACTAACAGACGAGCACATCATTTGTTTAAAGCTTTATTTATCCTGCAATATGCCCAGGAAATATGAAATCTGCTGCTTAATTACTCAGTGAGAGGAGCTAATCCGTCAACGTAAGGTCTGGCTAAAATGATGGTAATCATCGCACCGGCACACCCCACCAGCGCACATTACTTGGATTTGCCAACAGTCAGTTGAGTGTCAAAGAGCAATTAATTAACCCTAATTGATCATTTTCCATTATTTTAATGACAACAGTAGCATTATGGTATTAGTGTGCTTTAATGTGAATAGAACAGCTGTTAGAACCATGATATGTGATAATTAATAAGCTTTTTTTGGGGGGGGGGGATGGGGGTGGTGGGGAGGGACTCATTTGGTAAATGCACAACCTGACCGGGTGGCAGGGGAAGGTCTTGATTTTGAGTTTGGAGCGTGCTCATTACATTGATCTTTTACACACACACACACACTCACACACACTCACACACACACACACACACACACACACACACACACACAGACAAACAAACAAACACTCTCTCTCGTTCTTTCTCTCTCTCTCTCTCTCTCTCACACACACACACACACACACGTACACACACACACACTTACATACATGCATGCTTATCCCAGGTGTAACGATGGCTGAAGTTCACTCTTGCATAAGCTCTGCTATGACAATACATGCGTGCAGTGTCTTTTCACGTCAAGAGAAGAAATAATTCAATCTGACTACTGCCTGAACTTCACACCTCTTCAGCTAGTGCTGGTGGCCAGGTTTTCCCCCTGTCCTTTTTAGTGCCGTCCGTGGTTGAAGTGTATTGTTGTCTCGCGTCAGACTGCTGGGGTGAATGTGCTGGCCGGCAGATCAGAAAAGTCCCAAGCCCAAACACACACACACACACACACACACATACACTTACACACTTCTCCCTGTCTGTCCCCTGGACATGTGTCTTCAGCAGACGAGACGGAGACTTGAGTGATGTCGCAAGTGGGACGTCTCCGCAGCAGAGGCGCTGTCAAACACCATGGCTCTGCATGCTTTCCCCCTGTCCCCTCTGACAGCCAAACACCATGGCTCTGCATGCTGTCCCCCTGTCCCCTCTGACAGCCACAGTGTGTGTGTCTGTGTGTGTGTGTGTGTTTGTGTGTTAGTGCGTGTGCGTGTGCGCATGCGTGTGGGCGTGCGTGTCGAGTGCGTGTGTGTTTGTGTGTCTGTGTGTGTGTGTCTGTGTGTGTGTGTGTGTGTGTGTTTGTGTGTCTGTGTGTGTGTGTGTGTCTGTGTGTGTGTGCCGTAGAGGAAGATCCTGTGTGTTATTTTCCCATCCAGATGAAGTCTGGAGCCCAGCCCAATTCTCCTCCGCATATCATTGGGACTAATGAGCTCCTTAGGATTGCTGGGGCCTGCTGAACCACATCCAATTAATTAAGAGATAAACGACAGCAATCCGCCGCCGTCCCCAAATGCCCCGTCCGACTAACTGCCCCCAACTATCTCCCACTCCCCCTTCAACTTGTTGATCTGGCATTTTGTGTTAACTGGGGGCCTGATCTGTTTGCTTGGCACAATGGTCTTCCAATGAATGGCGTATCAGCATAATAACGGGCTGCACTTGTAGAAATACATTGCGGTGAGAGCGTGCCGTGGAGAACTGCAGGGCAGACTGAGTAATGGCCATGGTGATGAGGATGAGGATGAGGATGATGATGATGATGATGATAATGTCAATGGTGACATGTCTCATTGCTATGGCGATGTCACCGTAGCATCCTCCCATGATGACCTCAGATAAGGTATTTGTTTTCCTTTCTGTCTCTGTCAGGTCATAAAAGATCCCCCGCCTCGACCAGCCCCTCCTCCTCCACCTGTGAGTATAAGGAGCTCATCCTCCTATCTATCTACCTGTCTATCTATCTGTTTAACTATCTATATATCTATCTGCCTGTCTGTCTGTCTGTCTATCTATCTATCTATATGTCTTTCTATCTATCTATCTATGTATCTATCTATCTATCTATCTATCTGCCTATCTATCTATCTATATATCTATCTATCTATCTATCTATTTATCTATCTATCTATCTATCTATCTATCTATCTATCTATCTATCTATCTATCTATCTATCTATCTATCTATCTATCTATCTATCTATCTATCTATCTATCTATCTATCTATCTGCCTATCTATATCTATGAGTAAATGAGTGTACATTAAAGATAGCATGCTGGCTGCTCCGATGCATTGGAGAGCTTCAGTATTGGGCTGCATGCTGGCATCTCCTCTACCTCTGCCTCCTCGTCTCATTTCAGATGCCAGAGGAGGACGACCTGCCCAAGAAGAAGTGGCCAACGGTGGACGCCTCCTACTACGGAGGCAGAGGCGCTGGAGGCATCAGACGCATGGAGGTGAGTAACCGTGGTTACAGAGTCAGAAAAGGTGTACAGTTAAGACGTTACAGTCATTATGGTTCAAAGGTTGCAGTACATACTGCATGGGAGGATAACCTTATTTATTTATTATTATTTTCCTGGTTTGCCTTCCCTTGTCCATAAATTGGGATGGAGACTGTACACTTACTTTTCCAACACCCCTTCTAAAAAAACATGGTCTTATATGTCTTATACATAATAGTTGAGTGACCCCCCCCCTCCCCCTCCTCCATTTTGAGCTTTCTCTCCTACTCCTTGTCACTTTTGTTTACGTTCTGCGTCTCCCCTCTTGAACACTCTGTGAGTGTGGTCCTCTGACGTCAGCTGCAGAGCTTTCAAAGCTGTTTCTTGGAGGCTTGTCCGGGATGGCTGACGGGTTTGACATGACGGGCGGCATCATCCGCGTCCAGCCTTGACTCCTGCCTGTCTGCCAGGAGACAGCATGGAGGGGTCGATTGGGGGGTTATGGGTAATGGGAGGGTGGGAGGGTGGTGCGGATTGAGTGATGTCTGCCAGCCTAATGAATTCATCTCAGGCAGCCTCACTGCTGTCAAGCACCTTTTGTTCAGCAGGCTTCCCCCCCCCCCCCCCCCGCTCTGTCTTTCTTTCTGTATCCATCGCTCTCTTTTCTTTTCTATACGTCAATATGTTCCTCTCAGTCTTCCATTCCAGCCTCCTCTTCTCTCTTTTTTCTTCCTTCTACTCTTCGTTTTTTTTATGTGCTTATCCTTTATATGTCTTTCATTCTCTGTCTGTCTGTCTGTATTCGTTTCGTTTTCTTTCACTCTCGTGTTCTATCACTTCTCTTCTCTCTTTCTCTCCCCCTCTCTGTGCTCTTTGCCCAGGTACCCTGAGGAGATGCTGGCATCAGTGTAGCACTGATGGAAAACTGAATGAATAAATAAATGAAACAAACCTCGGGGAGTGATACCTTGCCAGTGCTGTTCCCAGGAGTGATGGAGAGAGCTCCAGACAGGACCGCCCCCCACACACACACACACACACACACACATACAGACGCAAGCATGCACATATACACATACAAAGTGTATGTACAAAGACACACACACACACACACACACACACACACGCAAACACACAAACACACACACACACACACACACAAATACAAACACACACAAAAATACATACTCCCCTCTCTCCCTTCCAGACTGTCTACGTAGTCAGCCCTCATATTCTCTCAGACACAGCATCTCCATATCTGACGCTGCCTCAGGATTGGCCCCTGGATGTGTGTGTGTGTGTGTGTGTGTGTGTGTGTGTGTGTGTGTGTGTGTGTGTGTGTGTGTGTGTGTGTGTGTGTGTGTGTGTTGGGAGGGGGGGGGATAGGAACCAGACTTTATCTTTCTCCTTCTCTCACTTAAGTGCACCTTTAGAAAAACATAAAACATATGCGGTCTTCACACAGTTGTTGTCGTTTATTGTCGTTCTGGCTCCCCCCACACACACACACACACACACCCCCACACACACACCAAAGACACACACACCAAAGATTAAGGGGAATGAAATTGGGGATGGGAGTGCCTAGAAACACCCCTACCTACAAGCGGCTCCAGAGGGCCTCTCCCTTCACAGCGAGACTGGAGTCACTCCGTGTCGAGATGGGGAAATCTGCTCTGGATAGCCTAGGTTTAACCCGTTGCATGTGTGGCACTAATTGATATGCTAGTTAGTTTCTGCCATGGCAACAGCAGCTGGGCTGTGGGTTTGGTGTGGACTGATCAGTGCAAAGCTGAGAGCTGCAGAGAGGATGGAAAAAAGCATCAGAATCTTATCACATCAACCCAAATCTATTGTCAGATTGACCAGAGTGGTCATGTTACTTACAGTCATTTGTTTGTTGAAGAGGTACTGATTATAAAGAGGCAAATATGTTTTCAAAAAAAGCTAGCTTGCTTATAGTATGTGCAATGTATTTGGAATTGTTATGCTGTATAGGCTGTTTTAACATTTTCAACATGATCTACAGTATAAAATTACTGTATGTAGCTGTGTGTACTGAATGTAATAGCTTGGGTGTGTTTGTCTTTCCTTCACCTGACATTATATCACCAAAATGATTTGAGGGTGTTATAACAACTAGGTACCTAAAAGACATGCCATAAACATATGGATTTACTCAAATTTTAGCTGATAGGTTAACATTGAACTAATGTGAACTCATGATTAGGACTACAGCTTGGTGCTTGTGTGTGCTTGTTTCCATGAATGGTGCGTTTGTGTTGCTGTCTTGATGTAGGTGCGCTGGGGTGAGAAGGGCTCGACGGAGGAAGGGGCTCGCCTGGAGATGGCCAAAAACGCTGTGGTGACGGTGGTCGAAGAGGCGGAGGAGCCCATGATGAAGAAGCCAAAGTCCACTCCCTCCCCCCACTCAACAGAGTCCAAATGGTACACGCCAATCAAGGTGAGACACACTGGCTACCCCAATGTCCTCTTGGTGTGTTCCGTTTACTTTGGAACTCGGAACTCGGAGATGGGAATGACGTCACACCCAAGTTGACCACGTTCCAATAGAAAGTCGGAGAACAAATGCTAATACTAATACTAATGGTTGTTGTTAGCAATTGTTACCAGTTAGCAATACCAGCTAATAACAATGCATTGCGCTGTTTTTCGCATCCAAACATAGTAGATCAGATCCTCAGATAGTTATGTTACACAGTATTTAAGTATGTGTGGTGTTTTCTCACTTCTGACCTATCTGTAATAATGACCTAAACCAATCCAATAAGAGAGGAAGGGCAGGAAATGATAGGTGTCTGTGTTTTTTCCATCACAGGGTCGCCTGGATGCACTGTGGGCTCTACTAAAACGGCAATATGACCGAGTCTCTCTAATGAGGCCGACATCTGCGGAGAAGGTAAGCTACTTTGGCAAACCTCCGACCAACCAGGAAACCTAGTACTAACCACTCTTCATAACAGAACTCACCACCTATGAAACCAGCCCTTTCTGTATCACACACTATAGCAACCCACTCACCAACTCTGCACCACTTCCCTTTTTCACTTAGCAACAACAACAACTACAGTCTCCTTGCCTCCTCTACTCCTTGACGACCAGTTCTGCAATAGTATTATGACCCTGGATAAGCAGGCACTGTTTTTTGCAGCGTGTGTGTGTGTGTGTGTGTGTGTGTGTGTGCTTGACACCTGGCAGTGTTGATCAGTATGTTGTTTGCGGATTTTATGAGGAGGGTTTCTTTCTTGTTGTTTGCAAAGCGGCAGGATGCACTTGTGGTTGCATTCGTAACCTTGTGGTACGATCACATGACCCACAGCTGCAAGCCCTCAGAGCTCAGTGACAGCCACAGCCTTATTAGGATGTTGAGCTCAGTTAGCTTTTCCTGTAAGGGAAGTAAAACAGTATTAAACTCACACACAGACACAGACACAAGCACACACAGACATACACACACACACACATATGTGTGCACAGGCATACGCTCTTTCTCTATTTATCTCTCCCTTGCGCGCACACACACACACTCACACTCAGATACACACACACACACACACACACACACACACACAGACACACACACACAGACACACACAAACACACACACACACACACACACACACACACACACACACACACACACACACACACACACATCCACATGCACAGGAAAATGATCAACAGCCTACAAAGTTGGATCGTCTCTCTGGCTCCACTTTATTCAAACAGTCTTTTCCTCTGAAGTGAAGCACACAGCCCAAACCCGAACATGACACCAGTATGACAGTGCGGCATCCGATGTGGTTTTAATAGTGACTTTGGTTACTGGCTTGCTTCACAAACCATTGTGGTTCACCAGATTTAGGTTAACCCACTGTGGGCTGAGGCCTGCCAGGCACCTTTGAGGAAGTTTGACATGCCTTGACATTTTAATATGTTTTCCACCCATCTTAAATCATTGATCCCTAAGTGCTGCATATGCTATTATTTAGCACAAACCCAGCACCATTAGTCTGAGAGCAGTAAGACAGTGTTATAGCAGTATGACACTAGTACAGCTGAAAACACACATACATACATATGTACATAGTGTCACTCAAGACTCACACAGACTATCCTCTCCTGTGTAATGTTCCTTTAGGTCATACTAGTAGATAAAGGTCCAAACAACACAAAGGTCATTGGTTCAAAGGTCATGGGTTCAACCAAGCACCACACATACCATTGAAAATGTATGTCTGTGCTGTAAGTAATGTTGATAAAAGCATATGGGCATTGAATGTGTAAAGGCATATGGGTATTCAATGGGTAAATGGAATTGCTAGCGTGAAGAAGAACTAAGCTGTTTCCCTGTGATGTGGCTCTCTTTGACCTGTGTGCTGCTTTCTGCTCTGCTCTGTGTAGTAAATACCCAAGGAGCACACATATTGATGAAAATGTGCATCTGTGTTGACCGTGGCTCTGAAGGGTCACACCACTCTGTTCCCCAGTAAAGTGGCTCTGCTTTGACCTGGTCCTCTGCTCTGCTCTGCTCCTCTGAGGCTCTCCGGCCGTGTCGCGGTGTCTCTCGCCACACTGTTGTCGAACAACTTACCCGATGACCTCACGATGTAAACACAGTCTCTGAGTGGTGTCCCCCTCCTCCCTCGGCGTGTTTACACTGATAGACGAGTCACTAGGGCAGATTTGAGCACACAGCCAGCACTGAGAGGAGCCGCTTGGGCAGAGCTGAGAATGCTGCTGCCCATGTTCCTTGGTTCCTGTAATCTGTCTGTCCTTGGTGATGTTATTTACGGGAAAAATGTTAACAAACCTGAAGCTAATGTTGTGGGGATGAGAAGAAGGTTCATATTTGTTATTATTATACGGCTCTACAGAATGTTCCAAAAACGTTTTGTTGATTTGAATGGGTCACCCCAACGTTCGCAGGTGTGTAATTTCTTGATATTCACCGCTGCGAAAAGTTGATGGCCGCTGTCATTGGCAACGGGTTTTGTGCTTCTAATTCACATCTTTCATCTCATTCCGCAAGTAGTACGGTCATTTAGCGGAAATCACGAAATGGCAACATTATCATTAAAAGAGGTATTTTGGAGGAATTTCTTCTATCGGTTTGGCAAGTAACCATATAGTAGGCGGGAAAATGTATTGTCCAACGGTTATTATCGAAAAATAAACCACTTCAGGACGAGACAAGACCCCTCCGCTGTGTGTCGGGGCCCTTTTCATCCTGTCGGGATTCATTTTTGGATAATGTACGGCGGATTTATAGCTATAGATTATCCTTGACTTATATACTCGTCAGAGAAGGATAAAGGGAATGTTGACCAAATCTATCACACAAAAGGAGTAAGGGAAGATACTTCTTGTTTGTCAACTTTTGTGAAGTTTGGAAAAACAGAAAAGAAAAGAAAAAAGAGGGGAAAGCTCTGGAAAGTTCTGTGGATGTTATTGACATTTGAGCCTGTT
Organism: Sprattus sprattus; assembly: GCF_963457725.1. Taxonomy (NCBI): domain Eukaryota; kingdom Metazoa; phylum Chordata; class Actinopteri; order Clupeiformes; family Clupeidae; genus Sprattus; species Sprattus sprattus. The sequence continues at coordinate 28,012,138 of NC_137913.1, forward strand.
CTTCAAGGAGGTCTTCAAACACAGGCTAGACAGCACAGCCACCAGTGTCCTTGTGAGCCTCCCTACATACACACACACTCACATAGTCCTCGGCCATCTGGCCGAAAGGCGTGCACGCAGAGCTCCGGCCAGCCTCGGGGCCTCACGTGGTGCCACGTCAGGGGCCCTCTCCGGCCCAGCCGTTTTACCCAGAAACCCCTGCAAACTGCTGCCGGCCACTTTCAAGTCCTTGATCAAGAGAGCGGGAGCAGGGCAGCCAGAGGCTATCACAGCCTGAGGACTGGGACCAGCAGAGAGAAAGAGAGAGATGAGGGAGGGAGGGAGAGGATGAATAAAGAGATAGGGAGAGGGGAAAAGGGAGGGAAAGAAAGAATGAATAAAGTGAAAGAGAGAGAATGAGAAAGGGAGAGAGCAAAAGGATGAATAAAGAGATAGGGATAGGGACAAACGGAGGAAAAGGATGAATAAAGAAATAGGGAGGGATAGCAAAAAGGAGCAGGAAAGAGGGATTGACTAGAGAGAGAAAGAAAACAGGAGGAGGGGAAAAAGAATGGGATGGGGGGAGGGCCGAGGGAAAGAGAGATGGAAAGGAGGAGAGAGGGAGGAGACGAGAGGGAAGAGAGGAGAGGGAAGGGAGGAGAGTGAGGAGGCTTTGATGGCCGACAGCAGCCCTCAGGGGTCATGAATGTTTCAGCGGCCGGCGGATCCACAGGGTTGTGGGACTCGTACAGGTGTAAGGAAGCAGGTTGTCGCAGACATCTGTTCATCTCTGACACCCCCGGGGGTACACAGACACACATACACACAGATGCACAGACACAGAGAGACACACACACACACACACACACACACACACACACACACACACACACACAGAGCCAGACTGTTGGATCGTCAGCAGATGTAGTTTTCGGAAAAGCGCTGCAACCTTTTTCTCTCTTGTTTTATTTCTTTCTTTTTTTTCCCTTTTTTTCGTACTTTTTTTGGAGTCTCACATTTTCTTGCCCGAGGCAGCTCCGACACCAAAGGTAAAGCGGGGGTGGACACAGCTGCACTGCCCAAAGTTGCCCCAGGCACAAATAAAGAGATCTGATGCGCTTTGACTGAGTTGCCGTGGCGACCGGGGAGCCAGAGATGCACTTCAGAGCCAACTTCAGCGCGGCAACATCTGCCATCAAGTTACCCAGCGAGTGGCAAGGGACAGCAGGTAGCGGAGGAGCGAAGGGGGGCAGGGTGTGTGTGTTTTTGTGTG
>NC_137913.1:28023389-28045889 GCF_963457725.1 Sprattus sprattus
TGCCGGCCACTGTATATTTGTGTGTGTGAGTGTGTGTCCCTCACATGTGAATACTGGTTCTGTGATGGTGTGTGGGTGGGCGCATGTGAATATTCCCTTAGACATGGCGGTGGGCATCTGTGCATGTATTCTCTCCCATATAAATGCTGGCATCTGTCCGTCACATCTCTCTTTCTCCCTCTCCATTATCACACCATCCCTGTGCGCTGTGAATTACCAACACTGTCTACTTCATTATTGATTGTGGAGCAAAAAAGGCCGATGTGACCATCTCAGCTCATGCAAAACATCCTTTTTCTTTACCCTTCTCTTGGTCTCCTGTTCTCAGAATGGCCCATAGCCGTCGTACTTTTGAAAGGGCCTGGTGTGATTTTGTCCTACAAACGCGCATTAATCACTCACGAATTTAAGACAATGCCAGGGTGTGAACTGCTTGTGTTCTATCAATATGTCATTGCCCATTAGAATAGATGTAGGCCGTGCTAATGACAGTGCTTTATAATCTAACATAATCACCTTAATGATAATGCCAACTACACCCATTCATCTGCAGTCTCCACTCATTTAGACCAAGTAATGAAAGCTGCTAATTGACGGACAGTTCCCGTGGTAACACCAGTACTAACATGATGTTCTGAAGGAGAAATCGCAGAGCCCAGTGACTGTGTAACTATGCTGTGTTATGTTCCTCAAAGTGTGTCATGCGGGTGACTGGTGTAGTTGGAAAAGAATGCATTGCTTTACTCTACTTGCCTTCCTGAGGCGTGAGGGCAGGAAAGGGTCTACTAGATGCCCACGTGGGCAGCTCTGATGTTGTATTAGTGAGGTCTTTTTGGTGGTTATGGTGTACTCTAATGGGGTCGTAGTATATTGCTGTTTAGGTATAGTTGTGTGTGTGACGTTGACGTATCTGGCCATTGTGGGTGGGCCCTAACGACTATCTCTAGGTGTTTTATTGACAACTGTAATTACTGGGACAGCTTGGTAGACATCAACAAACCTTACTTTTGGACCAGGTGACCTGGCATCTCTAAAGCAGCCCCTCATTTGCTCTTGTCCTCCCTCTTCCTGTCCTGTCTCTCCCTCTTTCTGTCTCGCCCTCTCTCTTTTTCACCTTCTTAACCACTGCTATTCTGTCTGCCCCTGCCTTAGCTTTATGAACACCTCTTTTCTCTCTTTCTCTCACTCTCTCTCCATCCCTCCCCCACTCTCTCCTTCTCTCACATTAATTCATTCACTGCCTCATCCTTTTATTCCCTTTTGTCCTCTATCTCCCTCTTCCTCTCCTTCTCTCTCTTTTTCATCTACATATCTGTCCGTCTTATGGTTGAATGTGTGACCCCCCCCCCCCCCCCCCCTTGTCTTGCTCTCTCTCTCCCTTGCTCTCTTTCTCTCTCCTTGCCTGTCTCTCTCTTCACTCTCTCTCTCTCCCGGCCTGTCTGTTCCTATCGTGCCCGTTGCTGGCCTCTTGGTCTGTGACAGAGTTCCTAATGAAGACGTAGCAGTACGGACAGCAGGTTTCTGAAGGTTACCCTGTCTGCACAGAGGGAAGTGATAAAGAATGAAGTCACTGATGACACACGACATCCCCGCTCCAGACCCTGATGCAAACAGCCCCTAATGAAGGTTGGAGAGGTGGGGGAGACCGTGTGTGTGCGTCTGTGTGCGGGTGGATGTGTGTGTGTGTGTGTGTGTGTGCGTTTGTGTGTGTGTTTGTAAAGGCTTTGCTGGTGGTCCCGCTCTTGCTGCCCTCAACTGCTGTCATATCTGTGAGTAACGGATTAGGTGACTAGCGTCTCTGCTTTCTAGAGAGTTTGACAGTTCATCAGTCAGACAGACAGACAGACAGGAAGACGGACAGACAGAAAGATAGGCAGACGAGCACAAGGACAGACAGGGCCCTGTGAAGTCAAATGTAGCAGACATTATCCCACTTATTATACACTTACTTGCCAAAACAATAAAAGACATTCCCCCAAATACCTCTTTTAATGGCTTTTTGGCCGTTTCGTGAATTAAACTTTAAAGTTTCAGGTGTTGCGTAGCAACCTATTACTTGCTGACTTCAAGTTACCATTAATTTCCGTTTAGTGAACGGACTACTTGCGGAATGATGTGACAGATGTGAATTCCAAGCACCAAGCCCGTTGCCAATGGCAGTGGTCATTCATTTTTTGCTGCAGTCAATATAAAGAAATATCTGACCTCCAAATGTTGGCCCATTCAAATTAATGGAACTTTTTGCAACATTCTGAGGAGCCGTAAAATAAGGTGTGTGTTAAGGTGTGTGTGTGTGTGTGTGTGTGTGTGTGTGTGTGTGTGTGTGTGTGTGTGTCTGTGTGTCTGTGTGTCTGTGTGTCTGTGTGTGCCTGTGTATGTCTGTGTATGTCTGTGTATGTATACAATGTCACTACAAACACCTTTAAAAGTCAGGTTTCGACGGGGAGAAAAGTCACTGGGATCTGATGAGGTTGTAAGCCTCATTCATCCCCTGGTCTGCTTTGTTGTTTTCAATCCAGATCTCCGCAAAGAGCTGCCAAAGCAACATACCATCCGAGAACAGAACATATATAGAACCTGGCACGCGTTCCTGTAAATCGGTCTTTCACATCACATTACAATCAATTTAGCAGTCCTGACAAAGTTGAAAACAAAACGAAGCGACCCTGGCACATCAGATCTGTGGCCAAGAGTTAGCGCAGCATGGCGGCTTATTAAGATGAGCGCAGTGGTCTCTGTGTTGGCCCCAGATCAAAGACCAAGCTTATGTACCCCATGACCTAGCCTAGGCCTCACGCCCTGTAAAAAAAAAAAAGATTTAAATATGGAAACAGAAACTATTAGATGCGTAAAAAGTCACCACACATTTTGCCATCAATGTAGAAGCGGCCGATAATGGACGTGAAGGGCCATGCATTAAACATGCCTCCTCCCCCAGACGTCTCACTCTGCTCTTGACATGCCACATTGAGAAGCACAGATTTGAAGAATCTGGTGAGCTGCAAAGTAATGAGCGTAAAGACTGATCAGTTAGACAACGAGGACCTTTTTTTTTCATCTAATGTATTCATTTTTTCAAAACATGTTTAATTTTCATGAGCAACTGTCCACGCGAGCCGATAGCAGTTACCACATGGTATTCCAGGCGCGTTTTCCCCTGCTCAATATGCTCTGGGATATGCACGCACATTCGTCATTTTTTCCTTCCCGATGGAAGTTTAGCCGGCGGGGATCAATGGATGTGATCCTTTGTAATGTCAGAAAATGAGAAGATGTTCTCAGCCATATTGCTGCATATTTTACTGCTAATGCCACGTCCGTGGACGGACTGCTGGCTGCAGGCACACCTGCGGAGCCATGAGATGAGCATATGCAAATAAATTAGCCGGCGTGGTCTGTCGGACGCCTCTGAGCCTGCGGGGGGGAGATCTCTAAGACGTCTTCAGAAGACAAATTCTACGCTAGAGGTTTTGGAAGAAAGAAAAGGCAGAGGTTGCAAGTACACCAGTGGGCAGAACTGGTGCATAGATTAGCTGAGCAGGCCGAACTGATTGACTTTTCCTTGGTAACGCTGGTAACACCATCCACTCTCAAACGAACCGTGACACTGAGCGCTGTGGACAATGGCATGGTGGAGGCATGGTGCGATGAGGTGAAAAACAAGCTTCACTGTAAGTAAATTCACTGCCGTAGCGGAGAGGCTGCAAATATACCATCTGTGCTGATTTTAACACACCACCTCAGACTTTGGAAATCCCTTCTGCATTCTGCAGTTCAATATGAGTTGGAGGGTAGAGGGTAGTTTAGACCCTTTAATAGTGAATCATTTCAGGGATGGTTTGATTGTATACGGTATGAGACTCTTAAGGCATCCTCCTGCAGTCTCTGGTCCTTATGGTGCTGGTCAGTTTCACTGTTGCTGATGGCTCACACTTGACCAAATCAACAATGGACTTTCTTGCGTTCTGCATTCTGCCCCTAGATATATCCTTGCACCAGCTACTCTTTGTTGTGTCTCATATGAACTCTTCATCTGTGGATGAAATGCTGGTGGTATGGAATACAATTTATATTGTGTTTGGCCCTCATAGCATCACTCTAAATTGGTTTCCTGTGGAGTGTTTAAAGATGATATAGTATACAGTATATATTTGTCTTGGTGCGACAGCATAGCAGGCTTTCTCCTCTGGTCAGTCTGTTCTGCAGTTGTGCTCAGCTTTTAGCCTAAAAGAGTCAGCTGGGCTATCACAGCACATTATAGACCCACTGTGGCATCCAAGTCTAGCGTCTGATTTTATCACTGGATCGGAAACTGGCAGGCGTTTATGGGCCATTCTACCGAATTCGTGTAATATGCAGTCCCTCAACAATAAAAACTATTTACAAAACAATTAGGTATTTAGGCATAGATATTTAATTAGAAAATGTTATGGTCTATATAAACCCAATGCATTACATGAGATAGTGATAAGCTAAATATATACAAAATCATCATTTATAGGGTACTTTCTATTGGGAAGTAGCTGTCCCCAACCCTGACATCTAAATTTCAATGCCTTTAAATAACACTTTTCAATTTTTTTAGATTTTTTTCAATGATTTAATTTCAAAGATCTTTATGATTGGGTTGAAACAGAACTTGGAATATTTAGATTTATTGTGGGTTTAATTTTTAAATCAATTTTCTATACTCAAAAAATCATGTCCCTAGTTTTCATGTCACTACCGAAACACAAGAGTTTTAGTCCATTGGCTGAGCCTGTGTTTTAGCCACGACTCTACATTTTTGACCATGCAGTGACACTGCATCTCTGTCCCTCATGGTTGAATGGTAAGTAGCTAAATCCCATAGTTTTTATATAAATGTGTTCCAAAGTCTGAAAATCGACGTGTAACCTTAAGAATTGTCACTACCGAAACGCATGTTTTCTTCAATTAAGTAAACCTTTTGGGGTTTCATGGAAAATCTTATGTTTGTATGTGTGTTCACCTCTTCAAAGATGTGTTTGAAAGCCGTGTGCTTGCTAGAATTCTTTATTTATGCTTAAAATTAGCTAGAATTGTCACTACCGAAACAGTCACTACCGAAACATATGGTAGTGACCTGATGATTTCAGTAGTGACAAAATGAAATGGTAAGTAGTTCAATCCGATAATTTTTTTAATAAATGTGTTGTGTGGACTAAAGGGCGGCCCAGAGCACCTTTTGGAAGATTTTGGGAGAGAAATTAACATCTATCCAACAGTGCAGTCACTACCGAAACACTGGATGTCACTACCGAAACAGTGCAGCACTACCGAAACACAGGATGTTTTGTAAAAAATTAAGTATATTGAGTAATCAACTAAAATGTTATGATACTGATTGGATTAATGTATGTTCAATTTCATCAATCAACAACTCTGGAATCAATATGATCAGTATTTTGCATTTTACAAAGAAATATTGCACTTAGATTTTGATGAATTGTATAAATTGAACTTGAAAATTTGGTAAAAAATTCATTTTTATGGATTTCATTGTGAAAACCTTCAAGAAATATTTGTAAAAATACTCTTCAGAGAAGGGAAGGAAACACAATCTGAACAGGTCAATAATAATACTTTTTTACTATAGTTAATGTGATGTTTCGGTAGTGACAATTTTTGGAAGAGGAAAAACATTCCAACACATTCTGAAAATACAATATAAAAATTGACTGTTCTTTTACTAGATAAGTGTACTTTAGATATGGTACAATATACATACGGACAAAGTTTTGGGAATAAAACATAAAAAAAAACAAAATATTTCCGACCTGACTTTGCACCAATTCGGTAGAATGGCCCTTATATGTTATATTGCCTGATAGCAGACACAGGAGCTGAGAACAGAGGTGGCCCTGTGTTGCTCTCTGTAGGTCATACACTCTCAGCTCTGGCTGAGGGAGTCTCTGCTGACCTTTTCAATGACAGCCAAAATTTCACTTCCACTTTATTATGCATCCTTCATGAAGTTTGCAGTCGCTCAGGTGTAGTGTGCATGCATAGTGTGTGTGTGTGTGTGTGTGTGTGTGTGTGTGTGTGTGTCTGTGTGTGTGTTTGTGTGTGTGTGTGTGTGTGTGTGTGTGTTTGGTACAGTGATTTATGAGATGCCGTGCTGTGGCTCTAGCTGTGGGGAGACTGACTGCCCCTACAGGTAACCCCCCCCCCCCCCCACACACACACACAAATTATGTCAGAGCCAGAGGGAGCCGAGCTCCCATAGAGTGAGGACTAGCTCCCATGAAAGCAACAAAGTCAAAAATCTGAGGGGGTCTCTCATATCTGAAGGTGTCTGCCATATGTGTCATTGTAATTTAATGTTAAATGCTCATTATCCATCCCTGTGTGGTCTCTTACCATTCAAGACGGTAAATTCAAATAGGATACCATACCACGGGACATAGCTCATGAAGGCAGCTTGACTCACTTCACCACCACACCACTAGGCTAGAGCCAACCGCATAGTAGAAACGATCAATTTGACAGGTCATAAAGTCAGAAGAAGTCTTGTGCTTTTAGCTTAATGTGCTTTTGAGATAAATACATCTACAATAAACATCATGGTAGGACAATGGCTTTTTTAATTTCTGCCAGATAGTGCATTTTCCTTGTGTTCAAGTTTAAGACGACGGTATGCATGTGTATGTCGTCTTCAAATGAGTTACGTTTTATTGCATTGCAAATGACAAGACCAGTGGCGTCTCTAGCCCTATTAGATCATCAAATACACACGTAACAACCGATTTAGTGAACTTATTTTGTTAATACGTACGAAATAAAATAGTCTCGAGTAACACAGCCTGTTTGAGACTGTGGTGGCAAGCGCCCGGCTCTGTTTGGTCGTGAGTAAGTGAGCCTCGCGAGCCGGCAGACAGACGGTGATAACGTCTAGTAAACAGACTTGGAGCAACTGTCCGACCCAAGCTGGTGATAGCTTCCATAATCAGCTGCTGGATATAAAGGTATAGCACATGAAGTTTAAAATAGTAAAAGAAACGAAATGGTTAAATCATCACAAGTTAATTATAGATGTTGTGGCTCTCTATTATCTTGCCGGTTCATTGATCCTGTGGGTATGCTACCCTACTCAGTAGCTCCGCCAGCTATAACTAGCTAGTGAACTCTAGCTTACAACGTTTACCTACTCACTTGAGCTGCAAATCCCTACCATGCTACAGTATAATTAGCACCTATCTCAGCAGATATCTTTAATATGTTTATTTTTGTGCCATATTTAAAATCTAAATTAGTTAATTTCTCTTCTTAAAACCCACTAGAGGACACTATTTAAAGGGATATTTTCCGAAAAAATCTTATGGGGAAGCATGCCCCCAAACCCCCTTGTTGTGCTGAGTCACAGGAAAAAATATAGGTTTTATCTAGGTGCCTTAATTGTATAGCCTTGGTAGGATATGTCAGCAGGTGCAAACTTTTTATGACATAGAGACCCCCTTAGAGACAAAAAGATCATTTGAAACCTGACACACACACACACACACACAGACACACACACACACACAGACACACACACACACACAGACACACACACACACACACACACACCCACACACACACACACCCACACACACACACACACCTGGCTGACGGACCTTCCCTTCCTTTATTCACGCTGAGCTGGGCCTGATCTTGAAGTGTTACTGGTATATGACTGAACACTAAAACAATTCATTAGTAAAAAAAAATGATATTTAAGGTTATTGTCGAAGGATTCCCCTGTTAACTTTTTGGAAAATTATTAGAGGATTAATCCTACTCCAAGTATCGTCCTATTTACTAACAGGAATTATGACATTTCTTCTCTTTTGGATTTGTTTAATCCTCCTATACAGCCTATACCTTAATACCTTAATACCTTTCGGCTTCTAGTATTTTCTCTAATAATATATGATGAGGAGGAGTGCAATGGAGCCTGGGACCATAGCTTGCCTGTGTTACGGACTAAAAATAATTAAGTGCTCTTCCCTCAGATAAGGGGCCAATCTCTGCTTACCTTCCGAAGGGTCGGTGTGTTTGACCTTCTTGTAGCAGTTGCAGCAAATGTGCTGGGTGGAAAGTGAGTCTTTAGAAAAAGTAGGTCGCTCTCAAAGTTGAAGTTGTAAAAAGTATGTTAGTTTTATTTGTAAAAAAGGTAACAATGGTTACAGATAAAAAGTATAAAAGTTAATAAGGATTACTTGTAAAGAGTATAATAAAGAAGTAACAATAGTTACCTATATAAAAGTATATTGCTTAAATGTGCAGTAAGAATCTCAAAGCATATGGCTATGAATTCAGTCCGAACGAGACTATGTGAGGCTTCCCTCTAGGTATATATAGCAAAAGCAGTTGTGATCTTTTACGTCACCATCATTTCATACATTTCTCATTGACTTATTAGGGCATATGTTTGCTCGTTGGCTTTCATACCATACAGCGTCATTTCATGCATTGACATTGCTTAGGCCCATGTTTTGTTCACTATTTGTCATAACACATCCTGTTTTTGCCATTTATGGTCTATGGTATGGGCCTCTTCCTCTGCGGGGGTAGGGATGTTCTCTGTGGCGATGGCTTGTTGCAAAACTTGTTGCGCACACGTCAGCAAATCTCCTCTCCGTCTTATCAGCTCGACCAGTCGTTTCTTGCATGCTGCGCAATCGTTCGACACCCTCCCTCGCTGCTTGCGGAAACCTGGCTGTCCTGCTAGACGTCTGCAGAGAGGGGAAGGTCAGAGGGTCGGGTTGATATGGCACAAGCGGTCTTGGTCCTCCACGTCTCATGCGCCCTCGGCTTCTTACTTCTGGATCCAACACGTCTCTGGGATAGTGATCCTCGGATATTTGATCTTCATAAAACAGTTCCATGTGTCTTTGGGTACCATCATCGTTGCTTCTCACACTTACTATTTCTATCCAGGAGTAGCTTCTTCCCTCACACACCTCCCATGCATACAGGTGCACTGGCTCCCCTACCATTGGCATTGGATTCGGGATCAGGGTCCCACTGCGAACCCATACCAGGCGGGAGCGGCGTTTGAGTAGATTGAGCGCGGTTTGTGTCATCAGCCTTTTCGAGGGGGTTGGTTGGTGTTGGTTGGTGTTGGTGGTCTGAAATTTAACATAATCTATGTGGATCCAGGCCAATGGGTCTGGATTTCCCGAATATCTATCCGATCTCATGTACGGGGTGCTGAGTTTTCCGCATGGTTTGTCAGGGGCCACGTCACGGGTCCAATATTCGGTTACCCAGACCATCCCTAACTGGCATTCCTTCCCTGTGCAGGTGGGACACCTGCTCCTAATACATCCTACACATTCCTCTTTCGGGTAACTGATTTTCCCTTCTTCATCTGCTTCTCTGTGTTTTGGGTCTTGACAATGATCACAGTATCTGCACTGCCCCTTGTAAGGGCAGGCCCAGTAGAACGGATTTCCCGTTTTGGTGAGTTGTTTTTTGCACCTATGGGTGTACATATCTGCAAACATGTAGTATTTGGCTGATACCTGTTCGGTGTTGTACCAGTCCGGAGTGCGAGTTCTGTTAGAGCTTGAGGACCGTCTTCCCGGTTCGGTGGGTGCGTATGTCTCCTCGGTCATATTCTCAAATTCATACTTGGTAGTATTCTCCATTGTTGGTTCAAGCTTTCTCTATTTCGTGTTAAACGAGAGTAAGTTTTCTTCTTTCTCTATTTCGTGTTAAACGAGAGTAAGTTTTCTTCTTTCTCAACTTCGTGTTATACGAGAGTTGTTGTTCCTCTTTCTCAACTTCGTGTTATACAAGAGTTGTTGTTCCTCTTTCTCAACTTCGTGTTATACGAGAGTAGTGGTTCTTCTGCCCTGAGTCTTGAAGAGTGAAGACTGAGGGGGATGCGGGTGTCCTTTATACTATGCTGTCTGCCATTAGCTCCTCCCTTTCACCTCCTGAGTGCCTTATTTGGCCTGGTAGTGACTTCTGGGCTCCTGATTTGTTGTTCTTACAATGATGCCTCATCTTGGCCCCCCAGGCTAGTCCTATGAGTAATAGCCCTACAAGGAGTACTGTAAATATCACCTTTAACACCAATGCCCCTGCTCTCATCATGGGTTCCCACACGTTGTCTCTCACTGTCTCATATGCCACTACTGCAGCCTCTTTAACCTTTACTCCTGCATAAGTTACTGAGGCCCCTAGCATTATTCCGAAGGCCACCATCTGATTTTTCCAGCTCGGTCCTTTGTTTTGAGAGTTCCACATGAGGCTGTAGCATTGATGCATGTTTCTTTTATCAGGGTTTCTGTGGTAGAATTTGGGGAGAATTTCTGTGCCTTCTCGAAATTGATTTAGATTTCCCGTGATTGACTTGGGTCCCACCAGTGTGGTTACCCAACCGGGCAGGTCCCTGGGGCGGAAGGCACCTGGGAATGGGTAGCTTCCACATCCCCAGTATATCTTTCCTAGCTTCACTCGCCATTGCCAGGCCAGAGGGCTGAGGTCTAGAATCATGTTTGTGTTGCATTCCTCCAGTGATTTTAACTCTAATTCTCCTGTGGACATATCTACTCGGGAGAAGAGATTTGCACACTGGGTCTTGTTGGGCCACGTCAGAGTGTGTTGTCTCGCATATTGGCGTTCTTCTTCTGGTCCATTTTTCTCTTTGTCTACACCAATCCCCGCTTCTTTATGTACCTGTTTGTATATTTCTTCCGAGTCTCGGAATTGTAGGTCATGTCCTTTGACTCGCCTGGTTAGCAGGAGCTGTTCTTCTAACTGTATTCCCGCTTTGTAGTATTTCTCTATGCTGAACCCGAGTGCTTGATCAGCTATATGTTGCCCATCGGGTTTAATTCTCCAGCCTAGCTTAAAACGTACGGGTGCCACTGACCTAAGGTACCTTCGGCCCGGCCCTTTTGGGTTACATGGGCCTTGTCCCTTGCCTCCACAGCTGGTGATTCCTCGGTTCTGGTATTGTTGTGCGTGCCATGTGGCTACCGGTGCGTTTTCTGGCAACGCGCTCACTAGTCTATAGACTAGTTCCTCCCCTACCTTTTCTACTAAAACCGGGGGAATCTGTATGTATTTTGTTTGGCCCTTCTCTAGCAAAAGCAGTTGTGATCTTTTACGTCACCATCATTTCATACATTTCTCATTGACTTATTAGGGCATATGTTTGCTCATTGGCTTTCATACCATACAGCGTCATTTCATGCATTGACATTGCTTAGGCCCATGTTTTGTTCACTATCTGTCATAACACATCCTGTTTTTGCCATTTATGGTCTATGGTATGGGCCTCTTCCTCTGCGGGGGTAGGGATGTTCTCTGTGGCGATGGCTTGTTGCAACAGAACATCCCTACCCCCCGCAGAGGAAGAGGCCCATACCATAGACCAGTCGTTTCCTGCATGCTGCGCAATCGTTCGACAGTTATCAGACATAAGTATCCCCAATCATTAACATTAATGTGATAGTAAACATTTCTAAAGCATTAACCATGGCATTATATCTAACAGTTGTAGGAAGTTTAACATAACTCTTCACTAAAATGAAAAGGTTTAGATCTCTTTATAGCATTCTGTGGTTGAGACTAGAGGCTGGAGTGACAGTGTGCAGACTGCAGTGGGTTTGTTCCTGTCAGTGGAGGATCAGTGAGGAGAGAAGAAACACCTGCAGTTTAGACACTGAAGCGTCAGTGCTGATTACAGCAGCGGCCTCATTACTGTGTCCTTCCTTAAGCACTTTACACAGCTGACCCTTCCTTTGTTTCCAGGGTTAACCTCAAACCCCGACACCCTCACAAACCTCCAGCTCCCTGCAGTCTGTAGACTCGATTTCCCCAAAGAAATCCCACAATTCCCCGGCAGTCACCTCTATCCAAAGCTCACTCTTCCAGTATCTGTAGCTGCCGTGGGTTTGTTATGAATAATTACCTCTGCTCTCCATTCCTCTGTTTTTCCAAACGTCTGGGATCAGGAATAGGGAATGATTAGTATTCCCTAAGGGTTGGCGTTCCCGAGTGTAAGGCACACTTCAAATGGAGGAACCCAGCTGAGATGAGCTCAGGGAAGTCTGCTCAGTCTCTCCGTTGATGGCTAACGTGGACGTCAGTGCCTCAGATTCCTGGCCTAAGTTCTTCTTCTCCTTCACTTGAGGAAGTGACGGAATGAGAGACATGATCGTTCACCTCTATCGTCTTTCTGTTGTCACCCTTTTGGCAAGGAGGTTGCTGCTGAAAGAATTATTCTGTCTTCAAGAGCGATTGGTTAAGACTTTTTCATTCTTTTTGTTTTAGACACTCAATTCTTCCACCAGCTGTGTCTTTCATTCAGGCTGTTAGGCTCATTGCAGAAGCGCACAGAACCCTGCTTATTGTGTCATGGCTTTTAGATTTCTGTAGACAATGCAGTGTTGTGTAGCCCGTATGCAGCTGTAGTCAAAGAATTTGATTGGTTAAAGCATTCCCTGAGTGCTGTTATTTTGCATAACAGCGCTGGGCTAGGGTGATTTACTGATTTACTACAACATTATACTTTACAGAGCAAGCCTACAGACGGGTTATGTGTTGTGTAGCTTTAGGTAACGCTTTTCTTGGAATCCCATGGTTTACACTCTTAGAACCCTTTTGGATGTTGCTGAGGTGAGTGAACAGCCAAACAAAATTGTTTCGATTTTAGTGAAAGAAGGAGTTTCTTCATCAGGTAGTTGCTAGTGCTTTGCAGTGCTAAGTTGAGCACGAGGCTGTTTGGAAGATGAAAGGTTGTTTTAGCGGAAAGTAAAGGTTGTCCTACAGGGGCTGACCAGATAACCTTTTCCGCATGTGAGTGTAATCCATTTGAAGTGAGCTGGCTGAAGGGAAAGGAAAATGGCTGCAGATGGTGGAGAAGACACTGGTCAGTCCATCAGCAGAGGTGGAGGGGTGAGGATCTCCCCAACCCCCTCCTACCCTTTTCATCAACCCCAACCTCCTTCACACACACACACACACACACACACACACACACACACACACATACACACACACACACACACACACACACACACACACACACACACACACACACACACACACGACACATACACACCACATGCGCACATACACACACACACACACACACACACACACACACACACACACCAGACACATACATGACACACACACACACACACACACACACACACACACACACACACACACACACACACACACACACACACACACACACACACACACACACACACACACACACACACACTCCCAGCCAACAGCCAACAGTTGGGGGTGACTGAGCCGACGTCGGGCGTTAAAGGTCGCTCTGTCTCTCACTAAGAGGTGAGATGCGTGGATTGTGAGTGTGTGTGTGAGTGTGAAGGCCCTCATAAGTTACACGAGGTCCTGCTGGAGGCTTAAGGTCAGATCCCCCAGGTGAGCTGTCAGACGAGGTTACATTGCTGTACACCTCCTGCAATACCACACACACGCACACGCACACACGCACACACACACACACACACACACACACACACACACACACATCCATCCAAGTGTGTGTATACACTCACTGAACCATTAAACACAACCCAAGGCCGTTAGTGTTTATAGATGTCTCTAGTGTGAAAAGATGCCCCTGTAGGTGTATAGATGCCTCAGAAGTGTGTATAGATACCTCTGTAGAGTGTAAATATGCCTCAGTCGTGCCTATAGATGCCTCTGTAGTGTGTATAGATGCCTCTGTAGTGTGCACAGATGCCTTAGTAGGTGGATAGATGCCTCAGTAGTGTGTATAGATGCCTCAGTAGTGTGTATAGATGCCTCTGTAGTGTGTATAGATGCGTCAGTAGTGTGTATAGATGCCTCTGTAGTGTGTATAGATGCGTCAGTAGTGTGTATAGATGCCTTAGTAGTGTGTATAAATGCCTCTGTAGTGTGTATATATGCCTCAGTAGGGTGTATAGATGTCTCTGGAGGTGTATAGATGTCTCAGTAGTGTGTATAGATTTTAATGTAGTGTGAATTTGTGATACTCTCAGGTCAAAGAGATGCTTCAGAGCCCAGAGGAACGTTGATAAGGAGCTGGTTGTTTTATTTCATACCTGTGTAATTAAATGAACATTTGAAGATGTTCATGGACTGGTTATAGACACATACATTGCATACTACCTTTTTAAGTCTCTGGCACTATAGATAACTTCTACTTCTGTGCGTGTGTGTGTGTGTGTGTGTGTGTGTGCACTGTCATGTATATGAATGTGCGCATTTTAATTAGTGGGTGTTCATGGGGGTGTATAACAAAACACAGACAGTATGTGTCTGACTGCATCTATATCTATATGTGTGCTTGTGTGTGCTTATATGTGGGTATTCATCTGTGTGTGTGTGTGTGTGTGTGTGTGTGTTTGTCTCCATATCCACATGTGTGTGTGTCTCCATATCCACATGCGTGCGTGTGTGTGTATGTGTGAGTTAGTCCACCCCCCCACCCCCCGCCTAGCCCGTGTCTGCCCCGTTCAGGTCACCCTGACCCACTTCTCCCCCCAGCTGTGTGTGTGGTGTGGTGTGGTGGTGTGTGTGTGTGTGTGTGTGTTAGTGAGTTATACGGTGTATTTGTGTGTGAGGGAGAAAGAGAGAGAGAGAAAGAGGGGAGAGCTGGTTTGTGAGTATGAGGTGTGTTGTGATGATGAGTTGTGTTGTGTATGTGACCTGTGTGTGAATAAGGTATACAGTGTGTGTGTGTGTGTGTGTGTGTGTGTGTGTGTGGTGAAGAGAGCTCTCTACAGTAGGCCTGGAGCAGCACACCCCCCCCATCCCCCCCCCCCCCACTGCCACTGTTTCCCTCATAAACACTCACCTCCTTATTTACTATTCACATCATTATCATGCCTCAACAGTCACACACACACACACACACACACACACACACACACACACACACACACACACACACACACACACACACACTCACCCTAGTCGATGCAACAATATGTTTTATCACCAGGGTGGTGTTCCATGCTACAGCCCTCTGCCCGGGAGACAAGGTGGGTGGGTGTATGTGTGTGTGTGTGTGCGCGGGGGGGGAGGTTAGTCCTATTTATGCGCAGGATGTTTTTTAACGGCTTGACATAAATAAAGATATTCTCTGCTGTGATTTAAACTGGTTAACATTTTGCAATAAAGTGGACTTTACCCACGTATAAAGGCAGAAGGTCACAGTAAATCAGACTAGAGGAAGACACATTTGCATATTTAGATGAAGCCTTTGTGTGTGTGTGTGTGTGTGTGTTTGTCTGTGTGTGTGTGTGTGTGTGTGTGTGTGTGTGTGTGTGTGTGTGTGTGTCTCACTTTCTTTGTGTGTGTGTGTGTGTGTGTGTGTGTGAGAGAGAGAATGTGTGTTAGGAACATTCACACACACACACACACAAGTAAATAAGGCATTGTGTATTTATAAAACATGTAAGCAGTGATAGTCAATGGAGTATGAGAATATGAATATTCATTTATGAAACTGTTTATTTATTCTGCCTACCATCTATATCTGCACTAAATGTGCTAGGCTTAAGGCATATGGCATCAGCAAAAATGTACAAAAATATAGCACCTAAGCCCCTCACTGAACACAACTGAGGCCCAATGTTTAACTTTCGTGGGATTGTAGAATTCCTCAAATCTACGACCTTTGACCTAATAGTGAGCATCATTCCAAGGACCTCTCTGGCTGCGTTACGCTCATCTCGGGTAACGGTTTGGGCAAGTGTGTGCCTGTGTGTGTGTGGGTATGTGTGTGTGGGTGTGGGTGTGTGGGTGTTTGGGTGTGGGTGTGCGAGAGGGAGAGAGACAGCGAGACCACCATGGGTGGTCAGCATGCCTGGCACAAGCCTACATTGGACCAAGACACACACACACACACACACACACACACACACACACACACACACACACACACACACACACACACACACACACACACACAACACACACTTGCTGTGCTTCGTTCTGACAGCTCAGTCCAATTTCCGGCGCTGCTGTCACCAGTGTGCATCTCCTCTCACACACACCACTCTGACCCCAGCCGACAACACACTGGTGGATGCAGGGAGGGGGTGGGTGGACGGGGGGGCTGTTTCACACACACAGATTTATAAACACACACACACACACACACACACACACACACACACACATTAATGTACTCTACTAATACACACACACACATTTATGCACAATTTCACACATGCACTCAGACAGACATACACATCTCTCTCTTTCTCACACACACATACACACACACACACACACACACACACACACACACACACACACACACACACACACACACACACACACACACACACACACACACGCACACACACGCCTCACATGCAAGTACAACATTTCTATGCAACATCTCTGTCTCACATTCTCTCCTTTCCTCCATCCATTCTCTCTCCCTTTGTGCCTGCACTAGATTCACACAGAGCATGTGTTTTCCTGTTGTCTGCTGTAAACTGAGTCAAATATGAGAAGGATGCGTGTGAGAGCTTTTTACAGCTTAGTAAACCCTTCCCAAGGTGCAGTCATTCTCAGTCAGCCAGAAAAGATAATGAAGTTAATGCTAATGAATCACTCATGAGCCAATCGATCCCTTTTTAACCTAATTACATTTCAGATATTTCATTGTTGCACAAGTGTACCTTTAATATGATGGCAGTGCCTGTGACTTCCTTCACATGGGTTTCCGTGGTAATTGCAAATTTCGAGGCCAACAAAGCGGGTGTCATAAAGTGAATGCTGCTGTTCTCAGGCTGATGGTGAGAGAATAAGCAAGCAGATGCTGAGGAAATGAGGAAGTGGCAGCCTCTGCACTGACCCTGCTGTAAGAAGAAGTGAGGTGTTTCATATGTCCAAACTAGGGCGTAAGAATTTGGAGGGTTAGCTTCCGCCAGTTAGCATCCGGTAGTTTGAACCACTGAAGGCATTTATGTGGTGCCTCCATAGATACAACTGAAAAGTGTTTTTTTTTTTTTTTTTTTTTACAAACAATTCCATCCTTCATTATATTGGTCTATGTCTGTGTCAACTGTTAGAGGCTTTCAAACAGGTTTGTGAAATCAGAACAGATGCTTTAGTCTTTGCTTTAGCCATTCGCTGCTGCTGATTAAAGCTCATGCACACGCTCATTGTAGGGCACGATTCCCCTTGTGCGTGTTCACACCATAGTTCACTTCCTTATTTTAGCTATGAAAGAGACTGACTGCTGAGACTTATGTCAAGTCTAATGCCTTATATATATATATATATATAGGCTGAAAGGGAAATACAAAACATCATTAAATGGTGTGATGTTGTGTAAGCCCAATATACCGCCTTGGAGGGCGACATGATTATGACCGTGAATGAAGAAATGAATTGTAGTCTATCTCTAGGTGGAAGTTAAACAAAAATCCTACATTAGTGACAGTTTTGTTTGTCTAATTAGGCTGTCTGTGTGTGTGTGTGTGTGTGTGTGTGTGTTTGTGTGTGTTTAGGCATGTGTTAGTCCTATGTAGCAGCCATTGTGTCTGCATTTCAACAGTTCTCTGTGAACTTGCGTTGATTCCAGTGTTTTTGGAGTAGAGATTCTATCCTGTAACAGTTCTGATGCCTTCATGCTCCCCAATTTGTTTGCACTAACTCCAAATCACAGGCATGTATGGGTGTGTGCTTCTTTCAGTAAATCGTTTGCTTGGTTTTGCTTGATTTAATTAGCTTACCATCAGAAGGACATACCTCACACATTAGGCACACAGCTTTTTTTCTTAAAATACTTATAGTTTTTGTCCTGCAATATTTTACTATAGCAGCAAATTACAGATGTAAAATTGTGCCTCTGCGAGAGAGTTATGCGTGTTCCTACGACTGTCATCGCGGGCAGTTTTTCAAGCTGGGAACATCTACCAATCCGCATAGAAGACACGTTATCTTTCGTGCCTGTGGCCTGCTGTTATGTGGTGCCCAATTGGCTTTTTGTATAAATGGTGTCGGAAGTGAACACCCTTGGGACTACATGTTTAAAGAAGCTGTTGGTCAATTTTGTACATAGCATGGCACCAGCCATTGAAATGAATAGGGTGTGGTTCTTCCTCTCTGTCTTCAGTTTTATATTAAACCTAGGGTTAGGGAGGGAGTCCTCTCCCCCTCACATGAAATAAGATCATTCATATGTCCAAACTCCCTGCTGATGCTTCTGTGGTCTGCCTTGAGCTGCAAGGCATTATGGGAAGTTATTTTGGTTGCGGATTTGAATGGGATAAAAGACCCATGTGTTCAGTCGCAATTACACACACACACACACACACACACACACAGACCGTCCAGTCCAGTCCTCACAGGCTCTTGGCATTGTGTCTCAGCCTTGGTGCCACAGAAAGCTTTGGCCTGCTGTGTGTATGGTGTAGTGTGTGGAGAGGAGCGAGTCGCTAAGAAAATTAACTGGAGATTAGGGCATCAGTGCACATGCAAGCATTGCAACTCACAACCTGGTCATTGACAGTTCCTATGACAGCTCTATGAACCTGGCATAGCCTTCACGTTTATTTACCTGCAAAAAACATCACATCCTGCAATACATTGTGGTTTCCCACATTCAGTTGCTTTTTACCAGTCATTTGTTATTTTTGGTGGCAATAGTTGACAAATCCTTTACGGTTTACCCTTAAATATGCTCAAAATCCACCTCCAAATGCCGTTTGAGTGATTCAATTACATCCCAATCACAATCCATTGACACTTGCTATCCACTGCTATCTGATCATGATCCAGCCATTGAAAATGTATGTTAATGTAATATGTATTCAGGGCCTAAGTGCCGATACTCATTCGTGTTTGTTTCTCAGGAAGTTCCTGTGATGTTAGCCTCATTGTCCCCCTGAAGTGGGTTAACAATGGCAATCATGTGCCAAGTCCAGAGCATCAGTATGCATCCCTGGAGCTGGCGAGCGGGCCTGTTTGACGTGTTTAACGTATGCAATATGGATGTTGGAAGCCTCTGCAGCGGGGACTCAACACAGGCCAGCTGTGGCATGGGCGTTCTGTGCCGGTGTCCTGCCATGTCAGGCCATGCTGTGCCGTGCCGCTCACGGCAGAGAGAGATAAAATGGGGGGAGAGGATGCGCTTCACCAGGAGTGAACCCCCAACCCCCATCTCCATCTGATCCTCCTGGCTCCAATCCAAGGGAGTGCCCCTCTCTACTCACACACACTCACAAAACATCATCATCCATCACATGATTATTTCATTCGTTTAAATTCTTTATGATGACAGAGAATGAATGAGTGAGTGAATAAGTGACAGAGGTTTTAACCTTGATGTGGTAAAGCTTTGCTTTGATCTTGATGTCTGAGCGGATGAGGCTTTGAATGTTTGTGAGCCTGTGTGTATTTGTTTATGAGTGAGTGCATGTGTTTGGGTTCATCAGACAGTGCATTTGTGCCTGTGGGTGTTCTGTGATATGCCTATGAGAATATTTGACTATCTATGTGTGTTCTCTGCTCAGGCCTGTGTCTGTGTCTCTGTGTGTGTGTGTGTGTGTGTGTGTGTGTGTGTGTGTTTGTTTGAGAGTGTGTGTTTGTGTGTGTATGTGTTTATACAAACTTTAAATACATGTGTGTTTATGTTTTTCCTTGTCAAATGTCTGTGTGTTTCTGTGTTGTGTGTGTCTGTGTATGTTTGTGTGTGTGTGTTTCTGAGTGTTGTGTGTGTCCTATGTGTTCTTGTGTTGTAAGGGTGAGTTGTTCTGTGTTGTGAAAGTGCGGTTGTGTGTATGTGTTTTATGAAGTGCAGTTATTTGGCCGGCTTTAGTGCGCGGCTCTGCTGCGACTCCTCCATTGGATTCCACTTGTCCATTATTGCCATCTGTGCGTCCCCATGCTCCGTCTGTGAGATGGGCCCGCGTGCCAGAACCACTGGCGCTGCCCGCTCAAGCAGCCAGGGACTCAGCCCAGAGCCTTCAGCCGCCAACAGCAACCACTTACTTCTACACAGAACCATGAGTGGGGGAGTTATAGGCGAGAGGTGGTGGTGGTGGTGGTGGTGTGGTGTGGTGTTTGGGGGGGGGGGGGGGGGGGGGTGGGGAAGGAACAGACCAAGAGAGATATGAGTCAGGAAGTGGGGAGGCAGATTGCAGGGGAGTCTGTGACGGATTTGGTCCTGATCAAGTACAGCTTCATTACAGTACAGTACAGATCTGAGCCACATCTCAGCCAGATCAGGGCCAGAGGGAGACATTAACTTGAAACGGTATGTGGCCTCACAGGGAAAGACTGCAGAGCTGCTAACTGGACTTGAGAGTATGTGTTTGTGTGTGTGTATGTGTTTATACAAACTTTAAATTCATGTGTGTGTATGTTTTTCCTTGTCAAATGAGTCACAGGAGAAGGCTGCAGAGCTGCTAACTGGACTTAACTGCTAACAGGACCAAATCTGTGGCCTCACAGGAGAAGGCTGCAGAGCTGCTAACTGGACTTAACTGCTAACAGGACCAAATCTGTGGCCTCACAGGAGAAGGCTGCAGAGCTGCTAACTGGAAAAGGTCTATAGCCTCTCAGGGAAAGGCTGCGGAGCCGTAGCCATGTGGTCGCCAAGCAATGAAACACACAAACAAACAAACAAACAGTTGGGGAGATTATCTGGATTGTTCTCATGCACATTAAGTCACGCCCTGTTCTTTTATATCAGTGAATAGTTTGTCAGGATCATGGACGTGCTTGGATACCATATTGGTCTTCAAATATAGTCAGCACACTTTATCTTATTCACTGGTCATTAACATCTAAGATAGAGACGATAAGGAGTAAACAGTGTGGCATTACAAGGCAGTGAGTGCAGTGTTGATGATGGATTTTATCACCTTATGCCACCCCAACCATGAATTTGTATGTAAACGGATCTGTGTGTGCGGATCTGTGTGTGCATGTGTCTGTGTGTGCGGATCTGTGTGTGCATGTGTCTGTGTTTTACTGTCTTGTAAATTGCAGTGCTGAAAGGTCCATGGAATGGACTCAGTCACTCAATTCAGTAAAAACTTTCTCCCAAGGCATCACCTTTATCATATTATTCCCCTCTCTCTCTCTCTCTCTCCCTCCTAGTCTCTCTTTCTCCATCACTCTTTCTCTCTCTATCTCTCTTTTTCCTTTTGCCTGTGCATGTGTTCTCTCCATCTCGCATTGTGGTGAGGAGGCGAGATGTTGCTGGCTAAGGCTGGATGTTGGTGCTGCAGCCCAGATGGCCACGAGGAGTTGAGTGGGCCTCCCAGGACCAGACGACAGGATGGGCCGGGGTGGGGTGGGGGACAATTTTGATGGGGGGGTGAGGGGGTGTGTGTGTGTGTGTTGGGGGGTGATTTGGGCTGGGGGGTGGGGGGCGTTGTTTGGGACAGAGGGTGTGGGCCACGTGTGGAGGATTGCTCATATTTTGGCTCACTCCTCACGGCGAGGCCTTTCTGCAGCTGTCTCTCTCTCTCCCTCTCGTTCGCTCTGGCTCCCCATGCCTGCACTGTCCCCAGCCTCCAGTGGGCTGAGGTGAGACCGGTGTGCAGCTGGGGTGGCAGCTGACTCTGGATCGCAAGAGAATCTGGGCCAGTTTTGGGCCGGATATGGGCCGGGTCCACGCCGAAACTGTTACTAGAGCCAGCTGTTCTTTAGTTGCTAGAGAGATTACAGAGTTGTCTGTGCATTGTCTAGCTCTATGGACTGCTGTGTATCCAAGATACCTGGCAGATCATGACCACATCAGGGCCAAATCTGCGCCGGAGTCAGTTGCTAACTACAGTATGTGTTTTTTTACCATATTGCACTTGCATATCAATTAGCCAAGTTTGTTGTGAAGTTTAAAGTAACTGTCGCTTTGTGAGAGAGTGACAGATAAGCTGAGCGATAGAAGTACAGAGAGGAGCAACATGTTAAATATGTCTGCTATAGCTTTAAGAACCTGTACACTACGTACTTTACATTTCTGCTCTCCAAACGTTGTGTCGTCCATTATCACTTTTCCCGAGGCTGCTCTGTGTCTCAGCATACCTGCCCTTCCGGGACCTGTTGGCTGCCACCTTGGTGCTTTGGGGACTACAGAAGCTAAACCCTGCTGTTACGGTGCAGATATCAGTGTCTTATCTGTTTCTGTGGATGTGCAGTCAGATCTGCGTTAGCACCGGGCCAGATGGACCTACAGCGTCTAGCTCTGTGTGGGTTAGGAGCTGTGCTGTAGAGACTATAGATGTGATATGTCATGCTCTGGCTGTGGAGATATCAGCATGTTGTGTATTCATTGTATCTACCACTGAAATTATATATGTTCAGAATATGTTGAGCACTTTGGAAATGCACACACATACATACAGATAAAAAACACACACTCACGCACACACACACACACACACACACACACACACATAAACACAATCATAAATAGAGCATTGTTTTGTCACTGCCCTGTTTTATTTTGCTGTGGTTTGTGTTGTGACAACACTCCTG
>NC_137913.1:28050889-28070889 GCF_963457725.1 Sprattus sprattus
ATGCCTGCTTGCCTGGCGGGAGGCCTGTGACTGCTGATCTTGTCATTTTAACACTGAGAAGTGCACACGCATGACAAACTGGAAGACTGGACGCCCCCGAGGTAGTGGCATCAGTGGGACTTCGCCCCTCACGCTTTTTTTTTTTTTTT
Organism: Sprattus sprattus; assembly: GCF_963457725.1. Lineage (NCBI taxonomy): Eukaryota > Metazoa > Chordata > Actinopteri > Clupeiformes > Clupeidae > Sprattus > Sprattus sprattus. The sequence goes on from NC_137913.1 coordinate 28,051,039, forward strand.
TTTTCACAAGACACCTATTTTCCTCTTTCATTATGTTCTCGGGACAGGAAAAATTAATAGAGCGTTACTCCGCCGCAAGAGACAGGCAGCCCCCGCGAGCAAGCACAGGGCCCGGGCTACGTTTGGAGCGACGGGTGCGTCGGGACCTTGACACGACGGTTGATGCCCCCCCGCAACCCAGCACACCCCCAACTGCAGTGTGCCTCTGTCTGCCTAATGCACAGGACATCACTCCCAATAAGCATCCCCATCAGTTACGACTTCTTTAAAGATATAGATACAGCTGTCTCAACACTGCCGGACTCGCCATATCACATCTCCAAAGCCCTTCCCTCCCTCTCCCCCTTCTCTTGCCCTCTCTCTCTCTCTCTTCCTCACTCGCTCTCTCTCTCTCTCTGGTGTCACAACCCACTAGTTCTCCCTGCATGAGAATATCAGAGTTTAATTAAAAGAATTAAAGACAACAACAAGCAGCAGCCTGTGAAGATCTAGCTCATCCTGTCTTTTACGCCTTCTGACATTGAATGACCTATTACTGTGCCGTGCGTTATTTGCAACGGAATGGTAAGGGTGTCCGAACACTCCCAAAGCAGGGGGCGAGCAGGAGTGATGGATTAAGAAGTATTGTTCATTTCCAGAAATCACAGCACACGCACAAACACACACACATACGTATGCACACGTACACATACAGAATAACACCCCAACGCACGGCACGATGTGTTTATTGTTAGAATGTCTGAAACGTACTGTCAGGACGAGGCAGTACAGGCGTGTGAGCGAAAGCGGAAAACTCGCGGGGTGGGGGGGCTGTGGTGGTGTCGGGGGTGGGGGGGGATTGGGGTGGGTGTGTAGCAGCTGAGGGAAAAGGCTCGAACGATCCAGTCACTTTCGATAGGCTACTTCAGATGCGAAATGGATATTGGAGTGGAAATCTGACAAAGCGCACAGGGCCTTGACGGGAAGTGGTATAGACAATGACCAGTGGCGGGGTCAGTGGGACGTCTCCGCGCAAGCGGGGATGCTTATCAAATGACACTAAAAATAAGTTCAGCAACCATCAAGTTTGAGGGGGGACGCCGGGCGCACCCTTCGCTGTGTTTGGTGGGCATGCAAGTGCGCGAGGCAGAGAGGGAGGGAGGGATGGAGGGAGCGAATGAGTGAGTAATTATTCCTTTGTTGTGTTCCGGCACAATGTCAAGGGACTCAAATCATTCCTTTGGCCAAATATCAACTCCAAACAATGTTGTGAAATATTTTGTTAGCATTTTTTTTGTTTATCTCCTGCATAATCATGGTCACATTTGGCTCATCAATTTTTCTGTGTGTGTGAGTGTCTGTGCCTCTTTTGGAAAGGTGGATATTGCACATGCATCCAGTATATTTTCTTTCTATGTGAAACCAGAGAAGTGTTACTAACCCTTCCTAATGAGATATTTACATAGTGGTCACAACACAGCTTTTCACCCTAATAACTCATCACATAAAATTTAACAGCAATTTATCAAACTCGCCATCTCCAAAATGGACACGGAGATGATGGAGCATCCCAGCTCTCTCTGTTTTACTGTCATCTTTTGTTCATTTTTACTGCGCTTTAATTGTTAATATTATTGTTACATGTTTTAGATAGATGCACATTTGCCTTTTCATGCATTTGATTCAGGATAAATGTAATTATTTTTGTTTTATTTTTAACGTCAGTACATACATGTGCACCAACATTGTTGAGCTTAATTTGCGATTTCCTTATTTGTCTGAGCAATGATAATTTTTTAAATAAAATATATATATATTCTTGAGACAGAAATTAAATGTATATAAAATATTAAGCCAAATCGAGGGTCAAAGGTTATTTAATTGAATTGAATTTTCCTATGAAGGATTTATTGTACAATATTGAAATTGAATGTCTAATTTGCAGATCTTACAATGTGTAAATGTAAGATGTAATTACACAATCAAAAATAATTACTGCTTTTTTTACATAAAATTAAAAAAAAATCACAGCCATGACAAAATTGTAGCACAATACTGTAATATGTTGTTTGAAATTGACCAAATGTTAATAGATTGAAAAAAAACTTTTTTATACACTGTTTTTAATATAATATTAAAATATAACTACTCACAGTTACTTGTATGTGTTTTCTCCATCACTTTTTTAAGTATAACACTGTAACTCCATCGAGCTTTCAGTTTAAGGTCACCCAGGTATACACAGATCCACTTCATAAGGTGCAAAGTACTATGCTAGACTCTTTTGTTCTTTAAATATAATAAGAAGACTGATAATTAGTAAGAAGAAAGAAGAAATACATGTTTAATCCACAGTTCATTGCGTAAGCCATTTATATTCATCCGCACTGTCAGAAAAGTATGTCTTTATTATGTTGATCTCACAATATGTCACTTAAAAGGAAGATATTTCTGTCGTGCCCCTCTGGTGGGAGCTGGCCAAGGGCTACGCTGGAAAGGACTGTTTACACATTTACACATGTGTGTAGGGTATGCAGTAGTGCAGTGATTATACTGTCCTTTCATTAAAGGAGATGTGTACAGCACAAACTAGACAGCTTCTCCCTCTGGTCTTAGCTCTCCTGGACACACGCACACACACACACACACACACACACACAAGTTAACATTTAGTACACATACATTCAAACACAGTCTTATCCGACCATGACCTTCTTTCTGTGTCAAAAAACATACTATCAAAAATCATCTCATCAAAAAATACAAACATATTTCAGAAAATATATGTTTTAATACCTACTGTAATAGTAGCAAAATATGTGCATTAGTGCAGCATATTGCTGACTTTTGGAAGATTATGACACTACTGCAAACTTTATATGTATTAATTATACTATAGTTATTATTATTATTAATAATAATTATAATAATAATAATACAGGCAAAATCATTATACTGACCAGTAAGGTACTGATTTACTTATTTCTAATAAATACTGTAATACTCTACCTATACTAACTAGACCACACAGATTTCTTCCACTTTCACAGTGTTCTAAGGCTGACTGGACAGGGCTGTTTCTCCTCTCTACCAGTCTCTCTCACAGCCTGGCTCTGCTTCACTGCTGGCCAGCAGCACTGGTGGTTAACATGCACTTACTAAGACACATGGTGGCCAAACACACACTCATGCAGACATGCCCGTGGTCATTCCAAACGACACAACTCTGGATTTGCTTACACAACAACAACTTTAACAAATACATGGGACACAGTTCAAACTTCCAACCCACACACATACACGCACGCACACACACACACACACACACACACACAGTATTATGACAGGGATATTCAAATGAATACAGACTTATATTCACTCAAACACACTTAAATACCTCCACACAGTATTCACAGATCAAAACTAACTAGTACAAACTTGCCAAAGATGCTCTCTTTATCTTTCTCTCTCCCTCTCTCACACTGGCACACAGACACACACACACACTCCAATGATTTAGAAATATATATAGAAATGAGTGCACATTAATGTTCAAACTCACTCAATAAACTCAACTATGCACAAACACAAACACATTTGTGCCACACACACACATAAACCTGCAATTGTATTTATTTACTTTACAACTGGGCTTTCTGACTTGTTAGATAAGCATCACAGAACCAGACATGCTGTGTGCCCGTCCTATTCTCTCCACACACTACACAAATATCATATGTCATTGTACAGCTTTCCTGCTGTGGCGAATGTGTGTGCTGTGACCCTCCCATGGTGATGTATCCTTTGGCATTCTTGACTTGCCTGTGGACACACACTCACACACAAAGTCACATATGCCCATAGAATAAAGGCCCTTGACACTGACTGGGCGCCATCTCTCCATGGGAGTCACCCTTTGCAGCCAAATGGAGGCACACCTGTCAACCCCCTCTGCCACTCAACACACACACACACACACACACATGCTCTAAAATGTGCACACACACACACATGCCCTCTATTGTGCAAACATACACATACATGCTCGTAACACATCCCCTCTGCTGCAGTCATGATGGTTCAGAGGTGGAATTTTACAGATTTTATCCAGAATTCAGGGTTTTCCGACTGGAAAATGTTACTGGAGTGACCCAAGTTTCTCTAGTATGTAAGTACAGTATGGTGTGTGTGTGTGTGTGTGTGTGTGTGTGTGTGTGTGTGTTTGGTGTGTGTGTGTGTGTGTGTTTGGTGTGTGTGTTTGTGTGTGTGTAGACACTGGCTATACATATTATGTTAACAAATCATAGTGAGTTAACCCTAGTGGAGCCCACTATCTATTGCACTGAAGCACTTAAGTTAATAATCCAACTGTAATCAGCAGTCATAGGATTCATTCATCATTCTCTGAAGTTGGCCCTCCCATGGGTGTACGTGTGTATGTGCGTGTGGTGATGGGGGGGGGGGGGGGGGGTTGATGGGGGGGTTTGCTCAGTATGTTTTCCCGCTGTTTTGTTGAACAGTTGTTCTTCTACCCACACAGAACCCCAGGCATCTCTCACCTCTAGATCAAAGGTGTGCTATGGGCATTTTCATTCTTGCTCTCTGGTTTCCTGGAGTCTGAACCCCGTGGTCACTCGCTGAGAAGGAGAGGGGCAAAGAGTAAAGGCGACACACTCACACACACACACACACACACACACACACACTCACTCTCTCTCACATACACACACACTCCCTCTCTCTCTCTCACACACACACACACACACACACACACACACACACACACACACACACACAAACACACACACAGAGACTTGATGATGTACTGGTTGTGACACATGTTGTTCCACCCAGCATCTTTTGCTGCTAAAATAGGTCTGGTCTTCCCTTTAAAGTCCGTCTTCATTAAAGTCCCACTCAGTACGACTCTCATGGGAGCAGTTCATAATGGAGAGCAAAGGAATTTTTCTATTTTTTATTAATGTGTTATTAACATTTAATTAACCATCGCACTTTACAACGGAATAAAAAGGTCACACAAACACATGAGCAGTTCATGTTCTGTGTTCAAAGGAGTGATTGTATTTAAGTGTTTAAGTGAAAGTGTGTCGGACGTAAATGTTCAGTAATTGAAAAAAAAATGGTTCCACAACTTCAATTTAAAGGGGGGTTTATGTTCATAAACTAAAAGCCCTGACTTCCTGCAGTTTTTTTCTACTTTGAGGGCCTGGCTGATGCAGCTGTTCCCATCATAAGCTAGTCTGGATTCCCAGGTTATCCCCCATTTGCACCGCAGATTCAGAAATACCAAGGTAAGAGTGGAATGAAATGCTAGCGCCATGCTAATTGTAACGGAAGGGTGGGTGGGGGTCTTAGAGCGAATGAGAGGCGGAGTAATTTCCTTTAAGGGCGGCTTGTTAGAGCTGACACTGGATTTTACGCATCGTATTTCAAAGTGAGCCCGCGTCTCCTATGGTAAGGCACACATATGTATGTGGGGGGAACAGGTGGCGTGGATTAGCACGTTCCAAATGTAATTTATTGTTTTTTCCTGAGCGGCTGCATTAATCCTATCAAAACGATTCTGGATTGAATGCAAAAACAAGTGTCTGAAAATGAATTGGAATGAATCAATGCCTGAAAAGTAAAGTATTCCATGACTGGAATGAAAATAAGTTACCTTTGGGAAAAAAAATGACATTAAACTATACATGTAAAAACTCCACAGCCCTTATATGCACCACAGTATAAGGATCATGTACGATTTACAGATTGACATTAGATTACTGACTTTGACACTTATGACACGACAATATGCTTTGCACTAACTGAATCTGGTATACAATGAAATAAAATAACCTCATCATCCGAACCCGAGTATTATTTGAACTTGGAACTCTTATTTTAAATTTCAGGCACAAAAGGCATAATTGTCCTTCTTCTTCATCATCTTCATCATCTCCATCATCATCATCATCATCATCATCATCATCATCATCATCATCTATCCATGATTAAACTTTTCTGGTTCTCACATCCTACCCAACCTGGATCCTGGAGGTATATACTTTACCCACGTATGTATATATATATAGCTCAAATAGCCTTAAAGGGGCCAAAGTGCAATACCCATGTCCATGGCTTTATTTAAAGGAAAACACAACTATATCCCCTAAGCAGCTACGCACGCTTCTGTTTCTTGTGCCCCAACTATGTGTGTGTGTGCTCCAGCCTCATCCATCTCATCCCTCCTAGGTCCTCCAGGGGAGTGGGCCCAAGTGGCTCTTCATGTCCCAGCCCAGATTGGGGCAGCTCAGGCGGGCTTCACGACACAACTCCGTCCCTAATCCGTCCATCCAACCGTCTTTATTATAGATTACATAATCTTAATCACATACACATACACATACACACATACACACAGACACACATACACACATACACACAGACACACAGACACACAACACACACAGACACACAACACACACACACACACACTCACGCAGCACAATCACCTCTCAGCCATTTTTAGAGCATCCTCAGTCATTCTCTCTCTTTCTCTCTTTTTTACACACAAGTGAGAGAGAAAGAGAGAGAATGACTCTGTGTGTGTGTGTGGCTGTGTGTGTGTGTCTGTGTGTGTGTATGTGTATGTGTGTGTGTGTATGTGTGTGTGTGTGTGTGTATGTGTGTGTGTGTGTGTGTGTTTGTGTGTGTGTGTGTGTGTGTGTGTGTGTGTGTGTGTGTGTGTGTGTGTGTGTGTGTGTGTGTGTGTATGATGGGGGTGTATCATAATCTTAAACAATGCCAGAGATATGGAGGTAAGAACAGGTACCCGGATGTGTTTGCTTAGCGTTGCAATGGTAACTGAACCAGGCGGGCCGGGATCCTGGGAGGGGGGGGGGAGGCAGACACACACACACACACACACACACACACACACTCACACACTCACACACAAACACATAACCTACATCTCACAGACTGCTCATTGCTATGCAAGAGCCAGATGAATCATAAACCTATACCATATGCCATTGCAATTTGCTGATGGGGCCAAGCTGTTTTGCTGGATATAAAATCCAGAGATTACCAACGGCCTGATCTGTGGTCAGAGGAGGAGTGGCGGGATGCAAGGCGTATGAGGCGATGCAGGGAAAGTTGACTCTGCCTTCTCACAAAGACGCAGACTCACTCTCTCTCACACACACACACACACACACACACACACACACACATACACAGTAGAACACTAGTCACCCACCCTCCACATTTATTTAGATTGAGAAGCAAATCCAAACAGGGAAGACCTTACTGTCTCTGCCCTTCACCCCCACCCCTGTGATCAAAGATAATCCCCTAAAGCAGCCAAATGTTCAACCTGCCTGCCTGCATGACAACCTACCCCCCCCCCCCCCCCCCTAAGAAAGGGAACCCAAAACAAACAAACAATGGAATAACAACATGTTTATCACCTTTGCTCAATGTCACATCACAGATTTTGAGAAAAACAAATGGATGGAATAAAGTGAAAATAGGGACCCCTTAAACCTTAAGCTCAAACCACCTGTGCTAATGTGATTAAGATTATGACACTTTTGTTTTTCTGGCAGCTCAACATGACAAAACAAACATGACGACATGGTATAAAAAAAAAACATTGCACAGAAATAGTGAGAGGACTGTATTGAAAAATAGACATACAATAATATGTTTCAGGTCACACATATCATACACGTTTTACAGTAATTCCTTATGGAATAACAACATTTTAATATTATATCTTTATTGACAATATTTATTCCATAACTCCATGGTGCTGTTTAACACTAACCCTGATGTTTTATGGAATAATGACATTTTAATATTATATCTTTATTTATAATCTCTATTCCATAACTTCATGGTGCTGCTGAACACTAAGGGCCTGATTTACTAACAGGATTGCGCCAATTTCAGGCGTAAAATAGCGGTCGTAAAAATAAAACGGTATTTACTAAGGAGGCGCATTTGAGTAGAGGCGCATATTAACGCTTTGTGGGTGTGAACCTGCAAACAGGTGAGAGGGCACGGAAACGTGGGCGTAAAGCGCAATTATATGGGAGGAGAGAAGTTATGTGCGCCTAATGATGTATTGCGTGGTATTTACTAAAACTGCCTGGTGAGCGCAAGTCTCTGATTTGCGGGCTAATTCTCCGCCTCATAAAAGCACGTCTTAACCAGGCAGCGCATTTCCATTGAGTCTGAAAACGTTGATATGGCAGCAGTTATAAGAGCAAGGCGAAGACAGCAGACAGAGACAGCGCACAGAAATAAAAATAAACTCTTATAACACTTTTTCAGTTAAGCGAACCACAAATCATTAGACGGTACAGGTTAACCAGCCACGCAATACTTCAATTACTGGACCAGATCAGAGATGACATTGAACCCTCCACCCGGCGATCACATTCCATTCCATCAGTTGTTAAACTCCTGGCAACATTTGCAAATATTGGCCTCCGGATAATTTCAAACAGTTCTAGCATTTGCAGTTGGTATATCTCAGCCTTAACTCAGCCAAATATTCACCCAGGTACTCGACGCATTGCTACGGCGCACTGGTCAATATACATTTCCCCACTACGATAGCTGAAATTAAACTTTCCGAACGTAATTGGAGCCATTGATCGCACCCACATGCAAACAGTCCCACCTTCAATCCACGAACACATTTACCGAAACAGAAAGCACACATATTAAATGAATGTCCAGGTCATATTATGTGATGCCAACATGACCATTACTTACGTGGTAGCCAAATACCCTGGATCTGTCCATGACAGTTTTATCTTCCGGAATAGTGCCATCTATCCATGGTAATTTTGGAGAGGACTGGCTACTTGGTAAATGTATTTGTTTCAGTGGGGATATATTGTAGTGAACCCATGTCCCTTGTATAACTTATTAATCTCGCCATGTACACATCTATATTGTAATAATAGACAGTTTATGCATTAATGCCACCAATAGCATATTATTTATAATCGTGTTCTTTCAAACATCTTGCTGTAGGTGATGGCGGGCAGAACAACAATATAACCCATTGAATCAGGTTCAGTGATTGAGCGTAGTGAACCAATATATCTATCTCCTCTTCGCTGAACCTTAGTTTTTTCTTCCTCGAATCTCCATGGTGGCAGTAACTTGCAGGCGATTTCTCCCGTCTTTTAACGGTGCGCTAAATAATGATTGCCCAGCGCGGATCTGGTTTGATAAATACCACGAAAAATGCGGGGAAACACAGCGCGTTAATGTGCGCCTGGCAAAGGCGCAGATTAAGCTGCGGTCGCAATGTTAGTAAATCAGGCCCTTTAAAGGGCGGAGTAAGCACAGAGTGCCCAGCGCGGATCTGGTTTGATAAATACCACGGAAAATGCGCAAAAACACAGTACGTTAATGTGCGACCGCAGATTAAGCTGCGGTCGCAATGTTAGTAAATCAGGCCCTGAGACTTCAGCAGCTGTGTGGAGATTGCACCATCACCGCTGTAAGAGGTTGAGATCTCCCTGCCATCAAACAGAGATGGCAGAGATACGGGCATTCTCTCAGAGACTCGATTAGGCTTGGGTTGGACCGAGTGACCAATCTCCATTACAACTCAATCATTCTGCAGGAGCAGTGGTCAGGCACTGCAGTCTCGCCATCCTCTTCTGCCATGCTCTGTGATTCTAGAAGACGTCACAGGTTTTTTTCCCTGTCTTCTAGAGACTGCAATGATTTGAGAGGACCACCTTTTAGTGGTGGTGAAGCGGTTTAACTCTGGTTAAATGGGTAAATCATTGGATGTCTACTACATAGGCTGTTCATTTGGTAACCTAATGTGCTACTGGTCTATTACTAATCCTCGTTTTGCCTAAAATCAAAGTCTGAGGTGTTGCATCATGTTAGTAGTGTAGAAGTACATCCACCCAAGACAACTAATTATATAATCAAACAACTTAAATTTGAGTGGGGGACACAACTGTTAAAACTCTATTTGGCCACCATTTTGAGTTCTTCAGGGTCACAGTCCAGAGACAAAACGTCTGACCCCTATACGGCCATCACCACACCACTCTCAGTCTGTCCTGATTTTTTCAGGTGCAGCATACCCTAATAATTTTTTTGTTTGTTTGTTTGTTTGTTTGTTTTTTAATCATCTGGTTATGTTGTTGTTTTGTTTTTCCCTGGTCTGTTGTAATGGTCCCTCTCATGAGAAAAAAAAACAGGTTCACATCCTGGATAACACAGAAGGTGTGCCTTTGGGCAATATGTGTCATCGGTCACTCGGCAGCAAAACAAAACACTCTAAAGAGGATTACCTCCCAGTCAGCTCAGGTTTTGATTAACTCGGACTTACCTTTTGTGTCTAAAGAAGGAGTTATTATCACATGCCAATTGGATATGGAGAGATTAAGCATATGTAATCTCAATATTTTTCTCAGCTCTGAGGTATTTGAGCTTTCGTATTAACTGGGCCTGTTGTCCTTTCAAACTGAATGAGTAGTGTGTTTGGTGAAGAGGACATTTGGGGTCACTGTGATGATTATAGTCTACCAGTCTATGGTTACTGTAATGTTATTTTCATTTAAGTGCACACCAGCCCCCTTCAAAACAGAGAACTAGTCTACAATGACTTCTCACCTCCTTAAAATTCATGTTTTTCTAGTCAGTTCTTCCTGCTGTACTAATGTGCCCTCACTGACACCTGCGTATGTTTATGTAGCTGTTATTCAACATGAGATCAAAGGTGAGAGTCTATTGATATATGTCCTTCCCTAGAAATGAACTTGTGACTTTGGGTTTGTGAAAAGCTCACTCTGCCAGTTCATGTGAAGGGACAAAGTCGTTTACACCATCAAATAACTTGATCAAGTGAACTCTCTTTATGCTTGTGAATTACACCTAAGTACATTATCTTTGTGATTTAAAAATCACAAACCACAATGACAATGTGTGGTGTGTGTTGTGTGGTTATAGTGTATGTTGTTGTACTGATGGTGGTTTGTGTTTGTTTGTTTGTTTGTTTGTTTTCTTTTCTTCACTCATCCTCCAGCTGGTTATTGTTCACTCCGCTCATGATGATCCTGCTGCTAACGCTGACTATACTCCACCATGTTGTCTCTTTCTCCACACCAAATGCGCATGTTTCTCATCACAGCACTGCTCCTGCACCAGGCTACAGTATGATTCACTTCCTCATACACACACACACACACACATACATATATATATATATATACGGTACATACATACAAACACATACAGTACATACATACATACATACACAGTACACACATACATACACACACACTTACACACATAGATACATACATACATACATACATACATACATACATACATACATACATACATACATACATACATACATACATACATACATACATACATACATACATACATACATACATACATACACACATACATACATACATACATACATACATACATACATACATACATACATACATACATACATACATACAGTACACACACACACACACACACACACACACACACACACACACACACACACACACACACACACACACACACACACACACACACACACACACACACACACACACACACATACATACATACATACATACATACGTATATACATACATACATACATACATACACACACTTGTAAACATACACTCACATTACACAAGTAAATATTAGTGCTGTCAAACTATTAAAACATTTAATCGCAATTAATCGCATTTTTGTCATAGTTAACCTAAAATGAATCGCGATTAATCACAAATGTATTAATCGCAAATTTGTATCTATTCTAGGGCCTGATTTACTAACATGCGACCGCTGCTTAATCTGCGGTCGCACATTAACGCACAGTGTTTTTGCGCATTTTCCGTGGTATTTATTTAGGAAGAGAAAAGGAAGGTTCAGCGAAGTGGAGATAGATACAGTATATTGGTTCACGTTCGCTCAATCACTGAACCTGATTCAATGTGTGCGCTGCTATATTGTTGTTCTGCCCGCCATCACAGCGAGATGTTTAAAAGAATACGATTATAAAGAATATGCTATTGGTGGCATTAATGCATAAACTGTCTATTATAACAATATAGATGTGTACATGGCGAGATTCATAATTTCTACAAGGGACATGGGTTCACTACAATACATATGGACGTGGGTGCAATCAATGGTTCTAATTACGTTCGGAAAGTTTGCAATTTCAAAAAAAGACCTGTTTGATGTCTCTAATTTCAGCTATGGCAGTGGGGAAATGTATTGACCAGTGCGCCGTAGCAATGCGTCGAGTACCTGTGTGAATATTTGGTGAAGGCTGAGATATACCAACTGCTGATGCTATAACTGTTTGAAATGATCCGATGCCAATATTTGCAATGTTGTCCGGAGTTGAACATGAATGTGATCTCCGGTTGGAGGGTTTGATGTCGTCTCTGATCTGGTTCAGTAATTGAAGTATTGCGTGGCTGGTTAACCTGTATACCGTCTAATGAATTGTGGATCACTTAACTGAAAAAGTGTTATACGAGTTGAAAAAAATATTTCTGTGCGCTGTCTCTGTCTATATCTTCGCCTTGCTCTTATAACTACTGCCATATCAACGTTTTCAGACTCAATGGAAATGCGCTTCCTGGTTAAGACGTGCTTTTATGAGGCGGAGAATTATCCCGCAAATTAGAGACGTGCGCTGGTCAGGCAGTTTAGTAAATACCACGCAATATATCATTAGGCGCACTTATCTTCTCTCCTCCCATATATCTGCGCATGTTTCCACCCACGTTTTCGTGTCCTCCCCGTCCACACCCACAAAGCGTTAATATGCGCTGCGCCCCCTTAGTAAATACGGTTTTATGTTTACGACCGCTATTTTGCGCCTGAAATGGGCGCAATCCTGTTAGTAAATCAGGCCCTAAATGTCCCTTCAATCAATTTTTTTTTTAATGCTCTTATCAACATGGAAAAGTGGATTGGCTTGCTTTATGCAATGTTTTATTTGATTGAAAAACAACATTGCCAAACAGGGCGGTACAAAATAAAAGATCAAGGACTATAGTGCAGTTAAACCATGGCTTAATATTTCTTTTTTTTCAAGTTTGCTGTGAACATAGAAGTCAGGCCTCTTATTTCAAAAACAATGAACTGTAACAGTTAGGTTACCAATAAAAGGTAAGCCTACTACTTCTGTGCTTTCAGCCAGCTGCCTGTTGACATTTTCAGACAACAGTGAAGCTCGCTTTTTTTTGCACAACACAACTTTTAAAGGTAAACTTTTTATCATCCATTTCACCGTATCACGCTTACCATTCACTCAAACGTAACGTTAGCCTACTACACAGTTTGGGAGAGCAAAAAGAACGTTAATAAAAAAAAAAAAAAAGTTTTTTTTTTTTGTTTTTGTTTTTTTTAAAGGCGTTAATCGCGCGATAAAAAAATTGACAGCGTTAAAATGGGCTTGCGTTAACACCGTTAATAACGCGTTGAACTGACAGCACTAGTCAATATACCTTGCATGAAATATTTGACATTTAAGAACATTACACAACACAAGGGTCATATTGTCCTCTACCAGGACTTTGTGGGATCTTCCTCAGTTCTGTGTCTGGGGCTTTAATCAGTGCATCAGCTGAGGGTGTGTGGAGGAAGGCTTTAGACCACAGAGCTGAGAGAGGATTTTCTACCAGCTCTGCATATCTTACATGTGTCAGTAAAATTGCCATGCTATTAAACAAATGTCCTGTGACGGAAAATCTTTTCTTACGGTCCCCACACCATTTTTCTATCTGTGCAAGACTTTCAGCCACTTCGGAGCTTAGGGAAAAATAAATGTTAGCGTCCATAACTCTGGTGGTAGGGTTGTAGTCCCCCCACCCCCAGCGCTAATTTGACAGCTTTGCCATAGTCATCGACACCCCACCCCCGCTTTAATGGCAGGAGGGTCTGCTAATGGACAAGCCACAGCCACCCCATCAGATTCATAGTGGAGAATGCTTGCGATCACTCTGATGGATTCCCTCATCAATCAAAGTTAAAGAGCACCGCAATCGCACAGGGCTCGAGTGGTATGAGAACCAGAGCGATGAATTTCCCTTTTTTATGAACCCCATCTTGACTAAAAGTTCATTAGCCAGCCATTTAGCCAGTGAAATATAGCTACTTTTCATCATTTCAACAAATTAAATAAAACCTCTTTATTACTTGCTCTGTGGCAACACATTACTTGAACTTGTTCAGTCAGTTTGAAACTAAAAGAAAATGTTGACGTTGACATTGACATTGATTTGCTGTTGGTCTAATGATTTCAAATCACCCCATCTTACCAGTAATGTACATTCAACATGTATTGACAGTGCATGATTAAAAGTAATTAGTGGGGATGTTTAGTTGTTAAGAAGGTGAAGTATTCTAGATTGCCATAGGTTTCTTCTTGACATTGAGTGTTGACCTTGAAACAAGCTTTATAGGGCCAGTCTTATTCAGCAGGATAGGCACTGTGTATCATGGCACTGTGAATACCCCTACCAGAATGGAGGATGAGGGAGGAGAGAAGGAAAGCATAGAGAGATGATGAAGGACCGCAAAGATGTGGAGGAGAAGAACAAGAACATCAGAATCAGAATCAGATTTTATTGGCCAAGTAAGTTTGCACAAACAAGGAATTTGACCTGGTGAACTGGCTCTCAATGTGCTTACACAAAATATAATTAACAACACAATACAAAAACAAACACAATATAAAAACAAACAATGCAATGGTCTATGAAGTTTACAACAGTAGTGCAAAGAAGGAGTGGAGAGTGCAAGAAGTGCAAGGATAAATATGTATGCTTCAGTGGATAAATATATATGTTACTATGGGTAAATTGTTCAATAGTGTGATGGCGAGGGGGAAGAAACTGTTTTTGTGTCTCAAGGTTTTTGAGGACAGTGATCTGTAGCGCCCACCAGAGGGGAGGCGTTTGAAAAGTTTGTGTCCGGGGTGCGAGGGGTCTGCAGTGATTTTTCCTGCCCGTTTCCTGACTCTGGCGGTGTACAGGTCTTGGATGGTGGGCAGGTTGGCACCAATGATCTTTTCAGCAGACCTGACTGTCCGTTGGAGTCTGTTCTTGTCCAGTTTGGTGGCCGAGTAAAACCAGACAGTGATGGACCAGACATCAACAATAACATCAACAGGAAGTAGAAGAAGAAGAAGAAGAACAACAACAACAACAACAACAACAACAACCAAATCAACAAGGAGAAGAACAAGAGGAAGAGGTGCAACATCTGAAGGTTACTGTAAGAGGGAAAGAAGGTGGACTGTCTGCCCTGGTCTCAGGCATGCCTTGCTTACAATGCAAGACTTAGATGCTTGGAAATATCTTGCCTTTGGTGCTTTTTACAGGATGATGGAAACACACACCTGCCATCAGGTGTGACTGTCTGCTGGTCCTCACCTGGCTTCTCTGTACCTGTGAACAAGGGTGCTTTGGAAGCAGCTGGTTTGTACCTGGAGAGCAAAGTCGATTTTTTTTTTGTCCTTAAGTGTTGTATGCACTGTTGTTTATTCCATATGTGTGTGTGTGTGTGTGTGTGTGTGTTTTTGTGTGTGTGTGGGTATGGGTGTGGGTGTGTGGGTGTGTGTGTGTGTGTGTGTGTGTGTGTGTGTGTGTGTGTGTGTGTGTGTGTGTGTGTGTGTGTGTGTGTGTGTGTGTGTGTGTGTGTGTGTGTGTGTGTGTATGTGTGTGTGTGTGTGTGTGTGTTGGGGTAGGTGAGAGGTTGCTTTTGCAGGTTCTGTTATGCCCTGTTATAACCAAATGAGAGCCTGAGCGAGAGAAAGAGAGTGAGCAAGTGAGAAAAAAAAGAGGGGGACAGAGAGTAGAAGCAAGAGACACAGACCAAGAAAGGCAGAGAGAGCAAGAAATAAAGAAGCTGAGAGAGAGAGAGAGAGAGAGAGAGAGAGAGGGAGGGAGGAAATGAATGAGTGAATAACACTGTGAGACTGAGAGGCAGATTGAAAGAGAGAGGGATGGACTGAAAGAGAGATGGAGAGAGTCTTACAAAGCTAGAGAGAGGTAGATCAGGAAAGAGTATGGAAGTCAGTGAACCTTACCTTTTGAAAAATGTTATTAATGTTAAAAAAGATTTGATTAATATATGTAGGTCAAATCAGTTTAGAAGCTAAAAACACCAGTTCAGTATAAGTGTTCCTGAATCATTTATAGATCCAAGTTCCTCCCTGACACACCAAGCTAGATTAGACAGGATAGAGACTAACAAAGGGAAAAGAGAGACTGACAGAGATGGAGAGAGAGCAAACCAGAAACAGGACAGACTGAGAGAGAGAGAGCCATAAAGAAAGGGGAAGCCAGGGAGAGACAGACAGACAGACAGAGGAAGAGAGACTGCTAGAGAGAGCCTTAGAGAAAGAGAGAGGAAGAGAAAGACAGAGAGAGAAGAGTGAGGGACAGAGAGACTGTCGAGAGAGCCTTAGAGAAAGAGAGAGAGAGAGAGAGAGAGAGACAGAGAGAGAGAGAGACAGTGAGAGGAACAGGGGCCCAGAGAGCCTCCCAGCTGTGTGGGGCTTCACAGGCGCTTGCGTGATAAGCCCCTAGAGGCGCATCTCATTATTTGAAGGTCACCCTGCTCACCCAGGACATGCCAGGGACATGCTACACACTGTCCTCCTGGATGTTCACACACACACACACACACACACACACACACACACACACACACACACCCTCGCACTCTCCAAACCAGGATGGATGGATGGACACACACCACAGGGTGTTCTTCTCTCTTTGTGTGTTCCTTTGTTTGTACTTCTGGTGCTGATTTTGATATATAGAAATGTGTGTATTCCATTCAAGCATTTCACTGAAAATGTATTAGGAAAATGTAATTATCACAGAGGTACACTATTCAAAACATTTACTACACCTCCAACAAGCCTTTTTGTCCCTATTATCCTACTGCTATTTATCTATCTATCTATTTATACATCTATCTATCTCTCTATCTATGTATCTTTCTATCTATCTATGTATCTATCTATTTGTGTTTGTTTGTGAGCAGTGCACTTCTCTGAGAGGATCACACAAGCAAAGAATGAATGCGGTGTGGTCTCCTCTCTCCTCTCCTGTCCTCCCTTCACTGATGGTTCCTCAGGACACACGTGTAACCCAATTAGCTCATAATTGATGCACTTTGAAATTCATTAACTCCCACACCAAAAGGCCAGACTATAATTAACTGTCTGCTTCGCGCCTTCCTGTATTTAGAGCAGAGGTCCTTTTTTCGGATGGAAACAGGTGCACTCTGGGTAACCCCTGAAAGGTAACCATGGAAACTCTGTGCCACCCACCAAATTCCCCCTGCATGTGTTCAGCTGATGTGGGTCTACTGTAGACATCTCTGTTTTTACACAGGAAAACTTAGACATCCTCCCACACTGAAACTTTACACTGCAAAACGTAATCATCCCTTACTGTAACTTTACACTGAAAAAACGTAATCATCCCTTACTGAAGCCTACATGGAAACCTCTGTGCCATAAACAAGTTTCACTTGTTTGCTGTGTGATGCGATTTTTACACTATTACATTCGCTCAACTGATTTTTTTATTAAATATATTGAATAGTATTATTGGAATAGTCATAATTATTCAGTAATGTATTTATTTATTATAATTGTAATCATTATTACTGTGTTGTTGTTGTTACAACATTAAACATTTTTTATTATAATAATTCCTATGATTAATTATTGTTTTTAAGCATTATATAGTGCCCATGAAACAACTTCAGTTCTAGCAGTAATGTCTTCCTTGGATTCCACCCAGACAACGCGAGGCAACACAACCCCACTTCACTCCTCCCACCCCCACCCCCCTCCTCCTCCTCTTCCTCACCCTGGTGCTGGCCAGGGGGCTGTGTTCTTTCGCCCGTGTGTTGTGTTGCGCTGTGTTCCGCCCGCCCGGCAAATCGAGTCACAGCTAGGCGAGTGAGAGGAGAGGAGCAGTGGCCAGCTGGTTCCTCTAGCGTTGGAGGACGTGTTGCACCACATATGCGCCAGTAGGGGCAGAAGATGGCACAGCTACTGTCAAACTGGACTCGTGTCAGTTCCTCTCTCTCTCTCTCTCTCTCTCTCTCTCTCTCTCTCTCTCTATTTCCCTACCCCTCTCTCTTTTTCTCTTCCTCACACTCACTCTCTCTCTCTCTTACCCTCTCTCTCTCTCTCTTTCACTGTGCCTTTGTCCAAAATGGCTTTAGGACATGATTTTTGATGTGCTCTGTGGTTGATACTATCAAGATGACATTTTAAATATATGCAAATATATGTGCATAATGCAGAGTGCCTTTAAAGTGTGAGAAATGGGAGGTTTGTAATTTAGGCAAATTAATTATTCTGCCTAATTTACTGGACTAGTTGTTAAATGTAACTGTCATAACTGCCTTGCAATGAGCGTGTTTCTTTAAAGATTGTGTGAGTAAGACACCAAAGTGTTAAGCGTCATGTTCATTTGTAACGAAGGTGTCAGTATGCTGTGTGGAATGGTGCGTTTGTCTCAGCCACCATCATGACTACATACAATTTAACATTAACAAATGAAGTCACATGCAAGCTTAATTGTTCTTAGAGTCAAAGTTAAATAAAATATTGACCTGATCTATCGGCAGCTATGTCAATGTATCAAGCAAGAGATTAAAGGAGTTAAGATGCCTTAAAGATTAGAAGTTCAATTATTCTTTCAGTAGTACGCTGAATTATTCTCAATCTGATTTTATCTCAACCTTAGCAATAAATGGATTAGCTTCTAAACACCTGGGAATTGCATACGTGTTATTGAATAGGGTGTCGGAAAGATTGGATTGGATTGCATCCATGCGCTGCACAAATAGATTGACAAAACCAACAACCTAATAGAAAGACTGATATTTAACAGACCTGATAAATCCAGGTCAAGATAAAATATTAAATAAGAAAAACAAGAAAAGAAAAACAACACCAAAGAGAAGAGATTCATGAGGACACAGCATCGACCACTAGTTGATCTTGATTGATATTAGTTTTGTTTTTGTAATTATATAGGAGAAATATTATTCTTCTACTTTTATCCAAAGACAATGTTAAATGGCTTCAAAGCAGCACACATCTCTGGGTTTTTAGATTATGTGAGATGAATAAATATAAATAGTTTGTAAATCCATTGTCCGGTTTTATGAGGAGGTGTCACAAAAGTGTTTCCCTCAGATTACCTTTTGTTATATCAGGTAGTCCAGGTAGATTCCTCTGATTTTGCATTTGTATATTTTATTAAAAAGAAAAAGATGTCCACCCTCATTCTGTAGGTGTTTTTATTCCAACTATACAGTAATGAACATCTCAGACGGCCAATGACCCTTGAGCAAGAAACTGCTGTACATGAATAACATTTACATCAACATTTCACATTGTTTTAAGAAGAATTTGGCTTCAGTTTAAATTGTATAATAATAACTGCATTAGACTTTTTAACTTTAGCTTATTTATAGTTTAAATTAATTCAAATAATTCCTTCCTTCCTTTCTTCTTTTAATCTGCTTCTGAATGAATTGTCTTTATTATACAAATCTACATGCTGCCTTTAATAATATTATTAAATCAAAACTATGATGTACATACTTTTGAAAATTATTCCCTGTCAGTAAAGGTTAGTAGTTTGTCACAGTATGCCTTGAGATGAGAGGTGTCCTCTTTAACACACTTCATTAAATTCATTATTTAGGTCAATACATTGTCTTAGGGCCACTTTGAATAAGGTGACTTCAATCAGGTTCCATTCATATCTGACACATATTTCTATA
>NC_137913.1:28078389-28085889 GCF_963457725.1 Sprattus sprattus
ACACATCCATGACAATGAGCATGTAAATAAATGAACCCAAGCACACACACAAACACATATGAACAAGTGTACAAATAAATGAATACATACGCAGACAAGAGCATCACACAATTGTGTACAAACAAGCCTGTAAATACACATAAACACAAGGACATAAAGATGAGCACACACACACACACACAAATGCATACGCACATACACATAGACACACACACACACACACACACACACACACACACACACACACACACAAATGCATATGCATATGCACATACACACACACGCATACATACTTACTCTCACATGCATGCATACACACATACTGTATATACACACATCCATTCATCCCAGTTTTAAATACACCGGACTTTAGAGCAGGTTTGTGAAAACGACTTATCTTGTCAGTTTGTTTTCTGGCCCACATGTTGTAAACGCACGATGCCAGTGAAATCATGTGAGGCCTGAGAGACGTGGGTCTCGAACAGCCACTTTAAAAGCATAACAGCATCATTTTAATGTCTGAGGTCTTAAGGGTTTACCAGCACTCTGTGGACTTGTAAATAAAAAAGCTTGGTCATAATACACATGCATGTTTTAATTAAGATTTCCCCACAAATATGAACGCAACCTCAAATGTAATTCTGTCAATCTCTCTCCCTCCCTCCCTCTCTCTCACCCTCCCTCTCTCTCGCTCTCTCTCTCTCGCTCTCTCGCTCTCTCTCTTCCTTTCTTTCTCTCTCCCTCCCTCTCTCTCTCTCCCTTTCTTTCTCTCTCCCTCCCTCTCTCTCTCTCTCTCTCTCTCTCTCTCTCTCTCTCTCTCTCTCTCTCTCTCCCTGTGAGAAGGTGAATTCTCCCCCTCCTCACCATGGCAAAAAGGGATGGTGCCCTTTAAGACTTTTGGACTCCATCCTTATAATGATTGTGGCTGGGCTCACCTGCTTCCAATGTTGGAGCCAATTAAGCCAACGTGACTGTGCCCTATTTAAAGGGTGCCTCATTTATAAACGGGAGACTGGCTGAGAAAGACTGAGAACGAGGACTTGTATTGAAGCATAAGGTAAAACACTTCCCTGATGTGAGGAGAAGTGTTGTGTGGTAACTGTTGGCCTTGTTTTGTGTCTGTTGTGCCTCTGTTCTGTGTTTGGTCTATTTGCCTTGTCTGTGTGCCTAGTGTATGTGTTTGTTTTCTGTAAGGCCTGGGTAGGTACTTAGCTTCAGGCTAAGTCACTGTGCAGGTTTTGGGGCCTGGCTTTGGTCGAGGAGGTTCCTGCCATTGGGTCTCCATTAGGACAAGCAGGTACCCAAGTTCAGGTGATTTTAAAAGCCTTTGAGTACGGCCTGTACGTTTCTTTTGTATGTTTTCATTTCTTGGGGACATATATGTTGGGGAATATATTTTCTCTGTTAATAAATAGATATATTTTGTATACAAAAGCCAACATCTCCTGTGCAGTGTTTTTTTCCCAACCCCTTCACCCAGTCCAGTCACGTCACCACATCCCAAAAATAACGTGGGGTGACCGTCCGGACACACACACACACACACACACACCTTCTCTTTCTATGGTATGGAAAGTTTCCATAGTTGCTCCAGTGGCCAAGGTTCCATCACCAAAGGTGCTTAATCATCACTGCCCCTTGGAGCTCAACTCATTAATCATGAAAGGTTTTACACAAATCATGAGGAGTTCACTGGTCATGACTCAGAGTGGAATTGACCCACTGGTTGCTACACCCCACCTTCAGGCGGACCTTATGGGGCGTTACCACCCCTTCACCACTGACCACCACCACCACCAAACCCATGGGATTTATAAAGACATAGGGCCCTATCTTGCCGATCAGAAACGCAAGTAAGACGGCGCCAAACGCAAGTAGCTGTGTGGGCGGCTCTATGGCGCAGTTGCTATTTTAACGGCGGAAAAAACACACTTGCGTCCAGCGCAAGTGTCAAAAGGGTTGGTCCAAAGGAGGTTACTCAGCCATAGGTGTGGTTTGGGCGTAATATGCAATAAACCAATCCGAGCGTCATCTCACATTCCCTTTAAGAGCGAGGAGTGCATAGTCCATAGCGGCTTGTTATTTTGATGGCGGAATTACCTGGTGGAAGACCGGAAAAGTTCACAGCCGAGGAGACCGACGTGAGATTTACACCAATTTTTTGGCAAGCCATATATAATTACAAGGAAAATAAAGTATTTACCACATGAGGAAATCATTGTGATATCCATATCCAAGATATTTAAAAAATAGGCATACATCTAGCGTACACATTGACCCAAATGATTCAGGTTAATTGAAGTTGCGTGATATTTGATTTATTGTATGGCTTTGTAAAAAGCCGGGAGAAAGATATATATGGGGATGCGAGAAACCCTCCAAAAGTTAGCAAAGTCAAGCAAGCATGGGAAGATATTGCCGTGATTGTTTCTGCTACGGGGCAGCCGAAAACGGTGCCGAAAACGCTATAATGACGTCCGGAGACGTGGGACATCCAAGCTGGAAGGTAACACACGTTCTCGTGGCCTCACGTTCTCGTGGTGCAGGGATTTGGGGGCATGGAAATCGGCACCCAAGCCAGTGCACCAGCTGACCAAACCCAAGGTACATAAATAAAGTCCACATACACAGAGATGAGTTTACAAGATTTATAATAATACTGGCATTAAATAAATGCAACAAAGCCATACAATAAATCAAATGTCACGCAGCTTCAATTAACCTGAATCATTTGGGTCAATGTGTACGCTAGATGTATGCCTAGTTTTAAAATGTCTTGGATACGGATATCACAATGATTTCCTCATGTGGTAAATACTTTATTTTCCTTGTAATTATATATGGCTTGCCAAAAAATTGGTGTAAATCTCTTTTGAAGACGACAGAAGTAAAGTGTAGCCTATAGGTCCTATAGGCTAGGTGCACGAAATACTCAGTGTGAGCTGTTTGTTTCCTGTTTAGCCATGTGTGTTTGAACCTGCCACTATTCTGAATGTATTTAGTGTCTACACGTCCTTCTTTATCGTAACGCTGATTCACTAGGTGAAACACCTAGCCAGGTCCGTGTAGACGCTAATTACATTCAGAATAGCGGCAGGTTCAAATACACCTGGCTAAACAGAAAACAAACTGCCCACACTGAGTATTTCGTGCACCTAGCCTATACTGTGCGGGCAAGCACATGCGCCCTTAAAATAGCGTTCTGATTACGCGTTACAGACTTTAGACATTGCGCCTCACACATTAGACCAGCGCTCTGTTCCGTTTTCCCTACCTACCGTACCTACCATCCTTAGTGTGAGTATGTAGGGTGTTCCGTTTTCCCATTTCCCATTTCCGCGTCAAAAAGAAGTATACCCAAAGGACCCGTATCTGTACTCATAACGGTCAAAACGCTGAGTGTGGAAGCAGGGTACACTGTCCATTCTCAACGGCCGCCATCTTGTCAACGTAGCGGAAGAGGCGGACCCAGGCAGAGCCGCTCAGCTCGAAAAAGACGAACGCGGGGCTTGTCGCGATCGTAATTTCCGGTAAGTGCACCACAGAGTATTAGATTTGGAACAGCACTCACCTGCTGAGAATCTGCGTACCTAGTAAGTGTGTACTATGTACTGCGTATAAGTATAGGTACGGTAGGTACGGTAGGTAGGGAAAACGGAACACAGCGCAGCTTTTTGTGGTCAATGGCGCACGGCGCACGGCGTTGTTTTGAAACTGCAAAATACCACTTCCGCCAGAGAAACGCTTTCTCTGTTCCGCCCCCGCCCATGTCGACGCAAGTTCATTTCGAAGCGCGCCTCTGAAGGGAAAATCGCGCTGTGCGCCGGGTGCAAGATAGGAATGATACATGCGTCGGTGACAATGTCAATTGCGCTGGGTGCAAGATAGGGCCCATAAAGTGCATCAAGACATAAAAACAACTCAAAAAATCCAAATCAAGATTACAATTTCAAAACACAACAGCAAACAAAATCCCAGGCTGAGTGGCAGCAAGAACAGCAGTCCCCATGCTAGAAGCTTCTTCTGCAGCAGGAAACTGGAGATTTTAACCGCTGTTAACTGTAATTTACGCTTATGCTTTGTTGTGTGTGAGTGTGTGTGTGTGTGTGTGTGTGTGTGTGTGTGTGTGTGTGTGTGTGTGTGTGTGTTAATTTACGCTTATGCTTTGTTGTGTGTGAGTGTGTGTGTGTGTGTGTGTTTTAATTTACTCTTATGCTTTGTTGTGTATGAGTGTGTTTGTGTACGCTTATGCCCAATATTCCAGCTCACAGGTTTACTAAAATGCTGGACATTGAGTTTGCCACTAAATGTTGGCTGGCGGACTTCCTGACAGTGAGGTCACCGAGAACCTGTATAAATGAGTTCCTAATGGACTCCACAGGATCATCCCAAGGGTTTCAACTGGTTGGCGTATTGCATGCACAACCTTTTATCTATTTATTATTTTATCTGTTATGTTTTATTGTATAATGTGTTTCGGTTGTGTTGACTACTGTTTGCAAGTGAAATTCCCCCTCAGGGACGATGAACACAATCCATCCTCTCTCTTTCTCTTTCTCTATCTTTCTGTCTCATCCCCTCCCCCCTCATAGTTTTCCTAAGCTGTGTCTGTTGCACTAAACTCCTTAATAAACCGAGTCATCACCAAGTGCTGCAGTAGAAATCAAGACCTCTCCCAGAGTTGAGATTAGACGTGGGGAAAAGCGATGAACCGCAGCAATTTGCATCCATCCGCCTCAATTTGAGAGCGGCCCATCACACCCTGGCATTGGCCCAGCGAGCGACGCTTCCGTTTAAAGACGCCAAAAAAGAGCCATTAAAGACACCTCAGACATTCCTGCCTCCACCCCCCCCCCCCCCCCCCCCATACTCCTGCCTCCCATCTGAACTGATGCCTGAGTGGTGGAATACTGACTGGAAGCTTAACTGATCCAGAAAGATCTCGGCCTGCTCTGGATTGGCCGTGTCAGGGCCTAAATGATGTTAATGTGTAGGCAGTGTGTGCGGTTCAGTGAAAGAGACACCTCAGCCTCACAGGTTACAGGGAGGAGACTGCAGGGAAGGACCTCAGAAGGCCAATCAGAGAGGCCTGTTGGAGATGCTGCTGATTGGAGGGGTGCACACGCGCACACACACACACACACACACACACACACACACACACACACACACACATACATATTCATTCACTCACACACACACACACACACCAACACATACATATTCATTCACTCACACAAACACAAACACACACACACACACACACACACACACACACACACACACACACACACACATACAGGTCTGACCCAATGCTGGTGTGGATGCAGCAAGTTGGAATGTAGTGCAATGTGCTATGCCTGTTATGTAATATTAATAACAGGTTTCCTCCTGCTATAGCTTTGTAGAAACATGGTACATGGCAATAGAAAACTGGATTTGCAGCATCAAAGTTTCATGGCTATACACAACTGGTCATTTAATTGAGATATCTAACCACATCCGTTAAGTAGAGGTGTATTATTGGTTCAGTAAAGATGTATGCTTTCTCAGTTTATTGGGTATTGCACAAAAGTTCAAATGTATGGGTACTCAAACAATGTAAGAGTGATGCCTGTGATGCTTCTTCTGACCACTGGGTCATGAAACAACATGCCTCTGAAGACCAGTTTGATTTGAAAAAGCCTCATGTTTTTTATGATGTTAGATAAGGTGCTGTTCTGCTGACAGAGAGGTTGGTCAAAAGGATCTGAATTAACGTTTGTGGAATCCAGCTAATTTGGTGGCACATCATGAATGTATGAAGTGACGGAATTAACATCCCTTAATGGATGACCAAGTAAGTGTGAGGTTATCACATAAAGCCAAAGTGACACGATCATTAGTTCATGGAGAGCAACAGGAATTCATTTTATATCTTACATTAATGTGTGCATTTAATCACTATGTGTTAGTTAAAAGTTATTTAAATACATGTGTCTCTTATTATAAAGTGTTACCCAATTATGCATTTGGTCCTTTGAGGAAAATTAAAACTCTTTGTGTCACACCCTGTCATTAATAATCATGTTTTAAGGACACATCAGCAAGTATATGTATCTCCCTCAATTTCTCTCTCCCTCCTCTTTTTCCATTCTTCTCCAGTCAGTCTCTCTTTCTCTCTGTCTTTCTCTATTCTCCTCCAGTCTCTCTCTCTCTCTCTCCAGCCCTCCCCTATGCCTTCCCGCCTCTTTCATGAGGACAGCGGTGCGATTGATATTCAGGAGAAGAAGATGATCGATTAATGAGGCCAGATGCACACTGTCTGCAGACACCTCTGGGCTGTGCCATGTTTGTCCCGTGTGTTTGCTGTGCTCATTAGGCTGTGCACTGACCACAGACTCTCACACACACACACACACACACACACACACACACACACACACACACGCACACGCACACGCACACGCACACGCACACGCACACGCACACGCACACGCACACGCACACACACACACACACACACACACACACACAGGAAACATGTACCGCTCAGCTGTGCTCTCTTTCAGTGGGGGGATGTCATAACTCTATACAGTACATTCACACAGATAAATAAACATGCTCTATACATACAAATACATCTACATATGCATATATAAATCTCTCTCTGTATATATATACTTTTCTTATGGAAGAGGACAGCAGATTGGACAGCAGATTAAACAGCAGATTTGCTTGATTTTCCTTTGATTATGTTTGCACATAAATATACAAACGCATCTACATATACTGTACACATATTCAAATCCATCCTGCTCACACTGTCAATGAAAGGTTGTGTGGGCCATCCATTAATGTATTCCTTGATTACGTGTCAGATTTTGAGTAATTTATGTATTTCCCACCTCATTACTTGCGTCACACTGAAATAGCATTGAACAGAACTGAGTTCCCTGTGAAATAAATCTGGTGTTTTAGTGTTACTGAAAAGAGGAAGGATGGCATCTGAGTTCATTTGACCTTACACAGCAGCAATGGGAGCCATGTTTGTTGTGTTGTATTGTGTTTGTGTTTTTGTATGTCTTGTCTCGGGGCTTATAGCTAGCTTCTGTCGCTCCTACTTCTCCAAGTAGTTTTCTGAGCGGACAATTAGTCTGATATTTCACAGAACAACGGCCTCATGCTCTGTCCCTTGACTGCCACTGAAGGGAGGGAGGAGAGGAAGGGGAGGGGATTAGGGTAGGAGGGCAGGAAGGAGGGGCATTTCTAGGCCAGATCTTTAGGCCCATTGTCGCAGGCTGACAAGCTAACATTTAGCTGGCCTGACACGTGCGGTTAGCCACAAACCCAAAGTTTACCTGACACAGGGTGGCACAGTTAATCACTCTCCACTTCAGCTGGGCTGCGCTCGCCTCTCTGCCTGGCTCATCTTATTTGAGGGCATTAGGAAGGAATCAATCACTTGTCGGGCCGATAGGGTGTTGCGGTGGGCCAGCGGGCCGAGGCTCCTCTCTCTCT
>NC_137913.1:28088389-28150889 GCF_963457725.1 Sprattus sprattus
AGTCCCCTCAACCAACAGACAACACGAAACCGAGAAGAAGAAAGACCTGAATGGTAGTTTAAGAGCAAGATGGAGACACATATCTGAACCTCCATCGTTTCAGATGTTTATAGATAGAGAAATTAAATGTATTCAATTATAAGCTGTTTCACTCCCTTAGTGATACTGAAAGAAAAAAAAAACATGCCAAGCACCTCCCCCTCGAAAAGACTGCTGCCATCATCGCTGAGCTCATTTTTTTCTCTCTAAAACATGCAGTGAATTTTGCCAGGACCACATGGTCAGCAACACACAGCCATTGCCTTCTGACCTCAATATAGTAATTGCTCTACTTTAATTCAGCGACTGCTGCTGATGCTGAGCAAAAGCTGCTTAACCAGAGGGGTTTGGATTCACCCCCTTTTAGGTCTCCTGCTTTGGAGAGACAGAGACAGAGAGAGAGAGAGAGAGAGAGAGAGAGAGAGAGAGAGAGAGAGAGAGAGAGAGAAAGAGAGAGTGAAATAGATGGAGAGAGAGACAGAGAGAGAGAGAGAGAGAGAGAGAGAGAGAGAGAGAGCGCTGACTTGGAGACTGCATATGCTGCAGATTAAAATGTATGATGTTCCAAGAGCTCCTGTTTCACTGTCTGACCAGCAATTCATCTTTGTGGACCTTCAGATGAAAATGGACACGGACAGTGGTGGTGGGTTGGAGGCTGCACTTCCCACTCCAGCCAGTAGAGGGCTGTATGTGCCTCAGCAGCTCTGTGATGCTACGAGAGTCAGTGAGAGAGGGAAATACAGTTACTGATCTAGACTTAATCCTTCTGTGATTCGCTTCTAAAGAATACTTACAGGGTAATGCTTAGAAAAACTGCTAACTGACTTGTCGATGAACAACTGGGAAATAACTGATCACAAGTGACTTACAGTATTTCTCTGCTCCTAAAACACATTTTTTCAAAGCATGCCTTGTTTCTCTTAGCTCTAAACACAAATCCCAAAACCACTCACACAAAATGCAAAACCCTTTATATGTCCTGCAAAAGGCCACTTTGGTTTCAAAACACTATTATGTCACCTCAAAAGGGCATTTTGTTTTCAAACAACAAACACAGACCATTATTTGAGTAGACATTCTAAGCATTGATTGAACACTGATGTGCTCAATGGAAAACACTACTATGAAATGGGAAAACACTAGTATGAAGGCCTTATCATCTCCAGTGTTACTGTACGCTTTCTCCTGTTGTAAAATATTGAAACTGTATAATGTTTTAACTCAAATATAAAACAACTCACAAACAGTTACGACTTACAGTAAAGATTTCTTTTTTTTCCAAAAGTGCTGTAGCCTTTACATCAGAGCAAACACAACCAAATGTGTAGATGATTTACACAGAACAAACAATAAGATATTGATACAGTCAACAAAAAAAGAAAGAAAAATGTAAAATAAAAAAGGACAAAAAAACTAGACCGCATCCTGTTCTTACTCAAGAACAATATCGACAATTGTTGTGTTGTGAAACATCTGAAAATACAGTAACATTTGATTGGATTACAGTACAGTACAGTAATGTTTCAGTGCTGATAGGACGTAATCAGTTGTGGAAACGTATATGACTTACTTGCACATAGTCGTATCAAACTGTAATTGTTTGACTCTATCAGAGTTCCTGTCAAAAGGCACCCTGTACACTTGCTTCATTCTCGAGGTGTTCTGCCTAAGAACATGGTCCTATGTAGCTAGGCTCACTGTATTGATGTTTAGGAATATGTCTTGGTCATCAATGATTGCACTTTATATTTGTTTATAATTTTACAAATACAGTACAATGTAAAATATTCTAAATACAAGAATACTATGCTCCTGATAAGGCATTCAAACTAGTGTTTTACGTACTGTCATAGTAGTGTTTCTTACCCATTCTCTCTTCTGAATGTCAGGAGAATCGGTGCAACTGAGAAGCGGCTTATGTTTGGTTGAACCCTCTGGCCAGCCTTACCAGCATCCTGCATGGTCAAACCCATGTTGACCACATGTTTGAACACATTGGCCTGAATCTCATCAGAGATACAGTAATGGCTCTCCGTCTTGCTCTTCCTCTTCATCATTTTCCTCCTCCTCCTCCTCCTCCTCTTACTCTCACTCCTCTGCCTCTCTGATCACCACTCACTTCAATGTTGCCATAAATTGTTCTCCAAACTAGGAGCTAAAGTTTTGATTTCAAATTGCACAACAGCCTTGGAAATGGAAGTTTTGCCAATTGATTAGCAGTGTTTTCTGTTTGAACACAAAGAGGTTTTGGCATTGATTAAGTATGCAAAGTAGAGAGGATGGTGTTTAGTGTTTTGAAGAAAATGCGGTTAACAATTGAAATCTGTGTTTAAAGCAGAGAATTGTGCTTAAAGTTTAGCAGAATTGGTTTAGGGAGTTGGCACTTGGGTTTAGTGTTCAGAGAAACCGAGGCATGCTTTGAAAAAATGTGTTTTAGGAGCAGAGAAATACTGTAAGCGTGTTTAGTCAGTGATTAGTCTGTGTGGTTGGAGAGGTCCTTATGTGTGTTTAGTCAGTGAATAGTCTGTGTGGTTGGAGAGGTCCTTATGTGTGTTTAGTCAGTGAATAGTCTGTGTGGTTGGAGAGGTCCTTATGTGTGTTTAGTCAGTGATTAGTTTGTGAAGTTGGAGAGGTTCTTATGTGTGTTTAGTCAGTGATTAGTCTGTGTGGTTGGAGAGGTTCTTATGTGTGTTTAGTCAGTGATTAGTCTGTGAAGTTGGAGAGGTTCTTATGCATTGATTGTAGATTTTCATAAGATGCAGTCTGTTCATTCGGTTGCTTCTTTGTTGGAATTGTTGATGTTGCAACCAGGACAACTACAATGTAAATTGTACTGCCAAATTGTTTGGCAGAGTTTTGGTATTTTTTGTGAGAGACAGCATTCTTAATTCAGCATAATTATTTGATTATTAACCTTTAACATCTACATTTTGACCACCTTTTTACATCTGAATTTTGACCATTGGAGACTGTATCTCATTCTTCAACAAAGATTTGAAAACTCCTGATGGCTCAGTGTAAAATGAAAAAGAGGGAAAGACTGAGACAGAGAGAGAGAGAGAGAGAGAGAGAGAGAGAGAGAGAGAGAGAGAGAGAGAGAGAGAGAGAGAGAGAGAGAGATGAAGGCATGCTCAAACACACATGCAACAACTGGTCCGGTCCAGTTTCCTCTGGTCGGCCCAACATTGCATCAGTCTCCGTTGCAGCCTTATCTGTCTGAAGGGGGTTACCTGAGGGTGTGACCTCACTTCTGGCTCCCGCTCCAGGTGGTCTACCTGTCACATCATCGCCGTGATGTCACCGGCAGGGTGATGCCATCACCACAGCTGTGTGCGCTGCTCCCGTTTGCAACCTGCCCCCGCCGGGTCAGACATGCTTAAAGTTACCCACGCCATGAGCAGAGGTCGAAAGGAGGAAGAGTCCAATGATAAGATGCACTCCACTGGACTCCACTCGTCTTTAGATCTTTTCTTCTTTTTCATCTCTTTCTCTTTCCTGCTCTTGTTGTAGAGCATGCTGGTACTTGATCACCTGTCTGGTTGTGCTTCTAGTTCTTATTTTCTATTCTCTCTTTCTTTCTGTCTTTCTTTCCCTGTCTTTCTGTCTCTATTTCTATTTCTTCCTTCCATCTTTCCTCCCTCACTTCATTCATTAAAAAAAATAATTTATCACCCCATTTTTACAGCTTTGTTTACCTATAGTACCTTACAGAATATGTTCATACTGATTTAGGAACATGGTGTAATTTAACCAAGACAAAAGCGTCCTGTAAGTGCATGGCTCTCCATAAAAGCAGTATCAAACCTGTCTTCTGCCGCCTCCATTTTGATGTGCAAGGATGGTCATGCTCTGCCTAATCACTGAATGCCAATAGTGTGGAGGAGGAGGTAGTTTTATGTAGGGATCTCCATCCCCATGCTAATATTCCCTCACTGGCTGATTGTCTCTGTTCCGGGCTCTGTAATTGTAGCCACATCCAATTAAATATCCAATTCAGCCTTCATTAATCACCTCACTGATCGGCTCGAGAGAATATCACTCAACACCCCCCCCCCCCCCCCCCCCCCACACACACACACACACACACACACACACACACACACCAAACACTCCTCCCACCCCCTGGAAGACGTGTGCATTGTACACAGACAAGTGTCAAATTGCTGCACCTTCAAAAGGGCCTTTTAATTGTTTTTAGATAAAGGAAATCTCGGGTGGTTCAGTCCTCTTTAGTTGTCCTAAATGTTTTGTCAAGTTATTATTCCTTTATTAATGTTACGTTAGGGTGTGGCTTGAAAGAACATGGACAGTCACTTACTGTAGCTGATTCATTCATAACTAGCAAACCTGCCTTTGGGGTGTAGAAGAAAAACTGTTATTTGTGTTATATGTCATATACACAATGGTTTAGAATATATTGTATGTACACAATTTATCTATATTTATCTGCCTCATACTGATATTTTGGGCACAGTCTACATCCAGAGACGAAAACAAACAAGTTGTCAAAACATGCTACAAACAAAGAATGCATGTCATAGTTAATGCCTCACAGTGGATACAAATACCCAGTAACTAGCATTACTCCATTTAGTGTATATGCTTCCCTTCTTCCCACAGGAGATGGTTCCTGTCATTTAGAGGCAGTGCCAGTAACAAGGGTTTCTGTCATGGCGATGCTGCAGAGTTTTCAAGGAGAACTAGACAGAGTTGGAGAGTCTCTCAGTGTGGTGGAACTCTAATAGAAGATGAGCAAGATGAATCCTGACAGTCACTCCTCTCAAACAGGAAGCCATGTTCAGAGAGGTCAAAGAGGGTCACATGTGGATAATCACACAGAGGGAAGTTATGCTAATGACAACACTATACTGGGATCTTGCATTACGTTAGACAAGTCCATTTAACAATATGTCTACTGAAAGACAATATGTTTCATTCTTAATAGTTAGTTTAGCATTTTTTCCCCTCTGGGATAGCCAAGTTCTTGAAGAATGGACCTGCCAGCCAGCTGAAAGGTTTCACCCAAACATGACAGCTCTACATTTTGTACTCAATCTCGTGCCATTAGTCATTCATAAAAGAAAAGGCTTGTCATCTAAGTACAAACTCAGTATTTCAACATAGTAGCAGTGACCCGAAATATTGACCTGACCATTTCTAATGTCTCGCTAATTCACAGCCTTCCACTCAATTTTTAATTGTATTAAACACTTTTTGCAAAACATTTCACACATAGTTCACTTTCTTAGACACAACAAACAGACGTTGAACACTTGTGTGTCCTTTTAAGGCACGGCCCCTCAAAATGTAGGACATATGTACAGGTTCCAAAAGAGGGTCAAATGTATTATACTCCTGTAGAAAATGTTGTGTATGCTGTGTTTCTATAGTGAACACTTCGAAATACTGTTTTGGTACGAAATGCACTCTGCTGTTAAAATACATATTACTGTTACAACATTCGACACCCTAAGTGACCTAACATTTTTGTGTTGACTAAAAATAGGCTGTACATTTCTTTGTTAGCAACATATTTTGTATCGTGTATATTCTAGCACAAAAAAATGCAGAAGTTGCACTGTGTGTGTGCAACACTTTGGTCCACAGGGTTTTGAAAAAAACTAAACTGGTAAGCGATAAGCATTACAGTACACTATTTGTGTGTTTATATATTTTTTGTCAGATTGCCTTATGAAGTGCACTGTAACACTAGAACTGCAAAAGACTTATCCACACACAAAAATGAGTGTTTTGGATTCATCACACTAGTGTGCACTGAGTGGTTAAAAAAGTCTAACTATATGAATAGCTGTGTTTTCAATTTGCAGATTTGTGGAGTTTTATGTTTTATGTTTTATGTGTGCCGTTTTGTGACTTGTGTGAAGAGTTTAGAAAAACGAGGACTAGTTTCAGACATGTGTAAGCAGTATTACAGTAAAACAACTTTAACACTCAGACAAATATTTTAGGATCATGCCACCAAGAAAAGATTACTTGTGGTTGATTGTGCCCATGCTGCTTCATATATTACTCTTGTCCATAATGCTACTATCAAGTCTGAGAAAAATATCAGCAGGTTTTCACAGTTGCAATCCAACACACTGAGTAGTGCCTTCAGACACACCAAACCAAAGCCGAAAACCCTTAAATATACCCATTACAGAACTGCTCACATCCAGCTTAAGGGTTGGATCATTAACGGTCTCATTGGGTCACATATCAGTTCGTGACTGAGGAAGACAAAACAATAAAAAATGGTTTCCAGATTGGGGATCCTGGTGATGTTTTCTGTCTGAAGGGAAACCTTGCACACCCAATCCCTGCTCATTGAGGGGAGTGTTGCATCTAATATAGCAAATAGCTGTTATACATCTAATGGACCTCTCTCATTTTTAATCTGGCCGTCAGCGGTAAGTATGAAACAATAATATAAATTAAACTACCTTGGTAATCTTCATAATGGCCGATGAGGCTGGCTGTCCTCACACTTGGATAAGAGAGGGTGAATAGGAATAGGAGGGGTGTGTGTGTAGCCATGTGAGAAATGAGCTGTGTGTGTGTGTGTGTGTGTGTGTGTGTGTGTGTGTGTGTGTGTGTGTGTGTGTGTGTGTGTGTGTGTGTGTGTGTGTGTGTGTGTGTGTGTGTGTGTGTGTGTGTGTGTGTTTGTGTGTGTGTGTTAGAGGGCCACGTTTTTGGATATGTATATGGTGGGTAGGTAGAGCACAGGTGTTTTTGAGCGTTGAGCTCTGTCCAGACTTGTGTTTGTGTCTGGTTGGTACCAGACAGTACAGATCACTGGAATCAATTTGATTTAGTCTGCATTTACCAAGGTTTGCATGGCTGAGCAGCATCTGATCCTTCCCAGCAACACACACACATGATCGACACAATTCCATGGAGCATCTTGCAACCACTTGCATTTACAACGGCAATTACAACAGGTGTGTATTCTGGGAGAACCTGGTTGGATTCTCTCTGTATTTCGTCAACTGAGAATTCAGATGAGGTTTGAATTTTTTGCAACAAATTATATCAAATAATATGGTTTGGTGCAAAATAACAATATTATGTTAATCATATAAATATAAGATAAGTTATTTGATTCTATATTTTCAATTGCATTTTTTCTCTAAAGTTCACTTGGACCTTGTTAATTCTCAGTTGATGAGTTGTCCCA
This sequence comes from Sprattus sprattus, assembly GCF_963457725.1. Taxonomy (NCBI): domain Eukaryota; kingdom Metazoa; phylum Chordata; class Actinopteri; order Clupeiformes; family Clupeidae; genus Sprattus; species Sprattus sprattus. The sequence continues at coordinate 28,095,606 of NC_137913.1, forward strand.
GCAGGGATGCCATGTTGCCACACACACACACACACACACACACACACACACACACACACACACACACACACACACACACACACACACACCTGAAACATGCTCATGAAGACCCCTTTGCTACTGGAGTATTGGAGCAGGCACTGGTCAGTGAGACTGAGGGACGACCCTGACCTAGCACAGAGGGGTTGGAGGGGGGTAGCACTGGAGAATGGGCAGTGGTGGGGGATAGGGCTGCTACATAGTCAATCCAAGGCATGCTCCTCGTGATGGGTGGTGTTGGGTGCTAAGAGCATGCATCTGTTCAAAGGTTTTATCTTCCAACTGATTTCGCCTCAAATAGATATAGAGAAAGTGAACGGGGGGGGGGGGGGCGTTCATCTGATCTCTCTCTCTCTCTCTGGTGTCAAACAAGAGCGAATCAGAGACAGTCTGTGGGCCCTCTAAAAGCTCCTTTGTCAGATGGACTGACCCGACCCATAAGTCCATTGTCACTCAGCATGCTAAACAAGCATAAGCCGACCATCCGGTTTAATGCAGCAGGCATTACAAAGGGATTCCAAGGGGTCTGGGGCCAGATCCATGCATATAGGGCTGTCGGGGGTGAGGGGCTTTGGACGTGCTTCAGACCAGATTACCGGGAGTACATAGCGAGTTATCCTGGGGTATGGAGAGTGACAAGGGCCCATCACTTAATGATCTGGGCATGACACAGACAGCTAATCTCATCTGTTGCTGTTGCACCTAGCTGTTGGTGTTGTCATTGTGACCCAGTGCAATAGCCTGGTGCTGATGAGCATGCAATGGATGTCTGCATCAGGATCCATTTATATTTAGAAAAAAAGCTCTTAGTACAAAGTTATTAGTTTATTCCAATGACATGTTATGTTTGTACTGTGACATCTTTTTTTTAAGTTTGTATTAGTCAGTGCTTTTCATTGATTTAGCATAACAGCAGTGTAACAACAGATTCACAGTACACTGCTTGTAGTTTTTGAAGTGGTCCTTTTATTGTACCAAACCAGAACAGCAGAATAAGGTATTTATTCATTTATTCATAGTCAGTCACAACAATAACAATCTAAAAGACTGCAGTGGACCATTTAGTGGATCCCCATAATTTTCAGATTTGCATTTATGATGGGGTAATTAAGATATATTTATTATTCAAACAATCCCTCATAAAAAAAGAGAAAACTAATGAGCATTTGTTTTGATGACAGTAAAAAAGCGAGCAAAGCCCTATTTATATCTGTTAGCGCTGGCTAACGGATCATTATGGTCCAGTCATTTGTCAGCATGGCTCGGGCTCTCTCCCCGTGATCGCCAGAGTAACAAAAGCTCCTGGGCCCAGCCACAACATTGATCTCCCCGGAACGGAGATGTCATCCATAATGCTTAGAGGCCTGTCTCAGTATGGGATTGAGATCGGGTAGAGACATGCAGTACATACTCAAAGGAAGGGAAGCATGCTGTATCTGTAGTAGACATTAATATTTAGTATGTATGTTTTTATCTATCTCACTTATTCTTTGTCTCTGTCTCTCTCTGATGTCTCCACTCACACGTCTTGAACACTTCCTGAGTAATGCACAGGCTGAGTAGAACAACAAAGTAGAAAAGCTCTTCCTGATGCGACCCAGCAATATAATGCAAGGATTTACAGACATGTTTAAAGGAAAGGAACGTAATCCCCTCCACCTCTCCACCCCTCTCACCTGTTCCCTCTGCCCCCTCCTGCTGTAACTACCTGTGTACCCCCGCCCATCCCATCCACCACCTCACCCTGCAACAGACGCCTTATCAAACGTGACTGATTGCAGTAATCTGTACTCTGGCCGGCCATTAAGCAAATTACCTGCATCATTGCGAGGATTAGTCTCATTAGCACATGATTAGCATCAAATTAAAATAATGAGTGTTTAACTTGTGATGTCTTCCAGTTGTTGGAACAGCTTGATCAGTCTCCATGGGCGGCGCAGGGGTGGTGCAGGCGGTCGGCGAGGACGGTGGACATATGATTGACCGTCGTCAGGGGCGACCGCAGGGCTTCGCTCCGGTCGATGCAGAGTCGACAGGGAGGCTCAAGGTGATCCCCAAAACCTGGTCCTCCTCAGGGGCGCGGTCTGCTGAGGCCAGCAGAAATCACCCACTGAGTGATGAGCGCTGGAGTTGCACTGGGGATGACTGATAGTCGTTCCGAACAAATGAGATCCACACTGTGGAAGCTGTTATTGTGCAATTTTTGCTCTTAGGCCCCCAACTGACTTTAGGTTTGCAGATGCACATTTGATTTGAGACCTCACGTATGACCAAGATGATCTTGATTGCAAGGAATTGTAAGGAGTGCGTCTGCCAAACGAGAAAAATAACTTTTAAAGTCTTTTATACTTGACCAGGACACAATTTTGGCTATTTTTTGTTTGAACCAACAACCAGGAACTGAAAACAAAAATAATGTTGTCATTTTTGACATAAGGCTGTAAAACTGTCCCCGCTATTTGATAATTAATCAAACTGTAAAGCGATCAAAGAATTGCTTGCAATTTCAAATATCTGTTTTTTTTTTGTCTGGTCTCTAAGTAAAAATCCCACTGTGAGAGAGCCATTGCTAATTTTTGTCCTTAAATAACTGTTGTGTCCTGAACATCTGTCATGCTAAGTATAATCTACTCCATTTGAGGTTCTTATTGTGTGTCAACCTGTTGAAGCCACAAAGCACAAAAGCTGTTCAGCTTTGAGACAAGAGTGGAAAGATTTAAATAAATATGCAAGCGTTATGCTATTACAGTTATTTCCACCATTTTCCCTCCCTCTGGCTGAGGACAGACAAATGGTTGTCAGCACTCGAGTGTAGTGCACCTTCTGCTTTCATCCCAGTAGAAGATTTATTTTAATGCCACAAATGCATATTTTGGTGCCATTAAGTGTAGTTAAAAACTGTAATGCTAACCTGCTGCTAGCAGATTATGTCCTGAATAAAATTATGTTTCATCAAGGAGGCCCCCGCGAATGACAACAGCTCGCGGCTTGACTTAATATCGCGATGGTGGAGCACAATGTCTTTTGCGGCGCTGAAAACAATAGCAGAGTTAAATACGCGGGGCCTACATTTAATTTAATCTACGGGGATTATCTTTCTCCTAATGTCAGCGCCTAAGATCCCCTTGGAATATTAAACACATTTCTCTGCAGATGCTTCCGGAGTAATGGACACAGATTTTTTTTAATACCCTTGTGATGCCAAGCTTGCTCGCGACATTCTGTGGGGGAGATGGCACTTCCTAAGTGGTTACGCAGTTGGAAGCGCTCGGACTGGGACACAATAGGGAGAGCATGAACCTCGTTTAAGCTTGTACGGGTTTCCATCAGCTGGTGATTAGATACCCTGGTGGATGCATTCTTCTCTAGCAGTTACACTTTCATTTGTTTAGTAGTACTCAATTTCAAATTATTTTCAAAACTCCAAAAAAGCCTTCCATACTATAAACGCAAACAAACACATATCAGCGGAAAGTACAAAATGCATCTGTGCTCTACACGTTGATGTGTTGTGCCATATGTAAATTCTAATGCTATATAATCTATAACACACTTTACAGTGTTACATTTTGATGTAAGGATTCTAAAGCTTACAAGAGATCTTAGTAAAACTTGACCCTTTTGACCCTGATAGATAACAGCACAGTGTGAGAGGGTAGTGCCATAGCTTTTCCTTTGTAGCTTTTTATAGCCTTTGTATTTAAGACCCTTTTTTCACTGAACCTCTCACTCTCTCTTTCTGTCTTTCCCTGTGTGTGTGTGTGTGTGTGTGTGTGTGTGTGTGTGTGTGTGTGTGTGTGAGAGAGAGAGAGAGAGAGAGAGAGAGAGAGAGAGAGAGAGAGAGAGAGAGAGTGGCAGCAGTAGGTGGTGTATATTCATTTGTGCTTGTTCTCCAGTGTTTCTTAATACAAGCCCAGTTGTTGAATGATAACACATTATCTAAGTGTAATTATTTCTTTCATAGAGTATATATGAGGACACATGTACCGTGCATTGGTAAGCTGTGCTGCGATTCAGTGCTGTAAAGGCCAGGGCTCTAAACGCTCGTAAAGTTTACCTCGAAATGTACCTTAATGTTTTGAGGTGATTTCAAGAACATCCTTAGCTAAGTATACCTTCTATAGGAGACACTTTTGTAAGGTTAGTCTGGACCAATCTTAGCTATACAATAACATATTCTTCAGATAAATCAAATGTTTTAGAGCCTGTGTTAGTGTCTGGATGTATGCACTGACTGTGATGCAAGATATGTCTTGGTCACTGCGACTCAGAACTTAATGTATCTGGCTCCAAAAGCTCAATAGATCTTCAACTGCTTTGTGACTTCAGATACTGTACACACCAAACGGACTGTAATCAACTTTGTTCACAATGACCTACAAAGGGAGAAGGTAGCAAAAAACAACCTGTCAGATGTGTCTTCTTTGCACTGCCTTCTCATAACATTTAAGAAGTATTATTTTAATAGGCACGAGGAGGTATAGAGTTTTCCTTCAGAGAAATTTGGGCCCAGAGACCGACTCCCTCATTTTCAGGTTAAAATTGTGAGGGTTTGATGAGTTAATGAACTTAAGCTGCGGAAGACAAAAAAAATCACATTCCAACTGCAGCAAATAGCCAAGGGCAATAGCCGATAACTAATGTGTGGAATATTGCAATTAGCATAGCAAAGTACTTACAGGGATCAAATTAAAAAATTCATTAATGCACGTGCTTAATTAAGAAACACTTTTCGGTTTACATGATAAATTATGACACCTATTAAATCTTCCACTACAAGCTGTAATGGCTTCTTTGCTCCTGGGCAAAGAGACTGTTTCCTTTCGGGGTTAAAGGATCTCTCCAAGGACCTGGGGTATTTGTTACAGTTTTATTAGGAATGATGTTCCCTCTTCCTGCTACTCGCTCTCTCTTTTTTCTTTCTTTCTCTCTCTAACTCTCTTTCTTTCTCTCTCTCTCTCTCTCTCTCTCTCTCTCTCTCTCTCTCTCTCTCTCTCTCTCTGTCATCTCAACTCGCCTGACTTTACAGGGTCTTGTTCCAGCTATGCGCCTTGCACTTACACGTTCGCTGTAATTGAAACATGAAACTTGATGGCTTCCTCAATTGAATTAGAGGTTTCAGGAAAATCAGAGACTACTCATGTGATGTTTCCCTCTTTAGGCGATCAATAATTATGTATGGGCTGTGTATACTTTTGGTCTTGACATCCTGAATTAAATTTTTGTGTTGTGTACAACGAAGCACATTGTTTAAGGGGAACCAATGAAATGACATGATGCACGTGTTTCCACCGCAACCATCTAAATATCCCTTCTAACATCTTCTCGGTGCAAATCCATAAAGGTTTGCAGAAAGGACACTGAGTATGGATGTTCAGAGGTCTTTAAGGGTTCAACAGTTACTATACCCTCTTAGGAGCAGCATCACATTAGATGTCTGCAAACTAATCAGCCTACTGGAAGTGTACTCAACGACTGATCAGGAAATGGTATTTTGTGCTGCTGTCTCTATGTAATGTGGTCACCTCTTTTTGTGTTTGTAAGAACTCTACCATCTACATCTTGTTTGATGGTCTTTTTGAAGGCCTGTGAAAAGACTATTGCAGTAGTCAACCCTGCTAGAGATAAAGGTATGAATGAGTTTTTGTAAATCATGTTACAATAGGCCTCAAAGTTTTGCTATGTTTTTAAGATGGTAAAAAACTAATTTAGTTATTGCTTTCACATGGCTGTTAAAACACAGTCAATTAGGTCACCAAGGTTTTTAACAGTGTTCTCTCCCAGTCCTTTTGTGTCAAGATGATTACAAACTAAGTCTCTCTTAATTTCTTATTCAGTTTTGTCTGTATTAAACTGAACTGCATTTTGAATCTGGTCAATGCATTGACATGGAGATTCAAGGGAATTGCAGTCATGATGTAAGAGGGCTAAGTAAATGTGGGTGTCCTCAGCATAGCTATGATAAAACAATCTTTTGCTTTTAATGATTTGTCCAAATAGGAGCATATAAAGGTTGAATAATAAAGGGCCAAAGATCCCTCAAAACTAGTCTGTGTAGTAATACATTATGATCAACAGTGTCAAAGGCTGCACTAAGGCCGAATCTCGATTCTTCCCCTTGCCCCTTTTTCTTTGTCTTTGTCTTTGTCTTAACCCTAGCACTTGCAAGTGTAAGGGCCGAGGGCTGAAAACGTTCCCATATGAAATGAGACGCCACACGGTTTCGGGTACGTCACTTGGCGTCCCTGGATAATACAGTTTCAATTATGGTTGCAAATATATATACGACTGTATAGAGCACAAAACTAGACTGTCGTAATTGTTTTGTGGACGGTACATGTAAAGCACGGATCGATGTCTCCAAAGCAAGTGATGTCATTCACAGATATCAAACGTAATTCATGGATAATAAAGTTATCTGTACACATGCAGATGGAGTCAGGCTAGACCTAGCAAGCTACCATATAATCCAATGAAGTGGTGGCATACGCGCTAGCTGTAACCTAAAACTACTGTTTGAAAGCTTCAGTTAAGACCTACACTCTGCATCGTTCGTGTAGCACATTTCAGATCAAACCGAGTCATTATAAACATATAAAAAGTTGTGTAGATAGCTTTATTCATGTAAAATTTTCCTCACTTCAAGCAGCCATGTTTTTTTTTAAATTCCCGAGCTGGTTTCGCTGTGTGCTCTGGGATAGCCCTTGGAGGAGCAAGTAAGGTCTCGGATTATCTTAACTCCAAGGGGTATATAGCCCTCAATCTTATCCCTTAATCTTGATCAAATTGGGTATTGAGACACCACTAGCTCTCACATGAACGCGCAACTTCAAGGGTAAGGTGGAAGATAAGGGGCAAGGGGAAGAATTAAGATTGGGCCTAAGTTCTAATAACCGAAAGACCGTTTTTATCCATGTTGAGGTGTATACCATTTAAATCCTTGTTTGTGTTAATGTTAATGTTAGAGGTGTACAGAGAAGTCATTATCTGAATCTGTATCTGTTCAATCAACAAAATGATCAGTCTCTGTATCTACGTATATTCAGAGAGATGGTTTATACCAGAAGTCATGTTAGATCGGGCACATTTTTAAGTCATTGGCATTTCTCGTGCCCTCAAAGCATCAAATTGATTCAATACTGTCATATAATTAATTATTAAATATATTTCCACATCCTCATACTACGCTTTACTGTAATTTACTCATCTCTTTCCCTTTTTTGTTTTCAATTTTTTTAGCGACAGCCAGGAACGGTTGGTTTATGCTTACTCTTATGTAAAGTGATGGTGTGGTTGCAAGTCATACAAACTATGTGATGTGAGGGCAGGAGCTGACAGGGTCAGTAATTGACTGTAGTAATTGTAGCAATTGAGTGATTAGGCTACTTGACCATGATCGTTTATAAATGCTTTACTAACGGTTGTAGAGGTTCTAAATGAGGCTATTGATATATATCACCAAGGGACCTGCCATCTTTCCTCTATTGGTCATTCAGGAGAACATTGGCAGTTGCACGCAGAGATGAGAGGGCCTGGAGATAGAGTGGTGATGGAAGCGTGATCGGAGAATGTCCAGGTTCATTTAGTCGTGGAAGCGGAGGCCTGGCATTGAGCTTCCAGAGTATAATTTAAACCACAGTCCAGAGTCATGTGCCATGACTAAATTATTAACTGTGTATTTCATAATGTTAGTGACAATATGTTAGCGTGTTTTTTTCCTCCCTTCCCCCCGCCGTGAGCAGATGGCTCCTTTTACTTTATTTTCCACATCAAGTATGATTATTTCTGCGTGCCAAAAGCCACCTGCAGTTCCTCGGTCTCTGTTCTAATTATTTATGTGGGGAACTCACAGCAGGCCTTGTTATCAGTTGGATGGTGTCTTAATAAAGGCAGCCACATCAACAAATTGACATCATGTTCAAGGGGAAAGACTCATCATCGTGCAGACTCAGGCAGTGGGTCGAGGGGTGTGTGTGTGTGGGGGGGGGGGGGGGGGGGGGGGAGGGTTGAGGAGAAGAGGTTTGGGGTGTGTGTGTGTGTTGGGGGGGGATGCCGGGGTCGAGGTGGCATGCGGCTCCCTGCCAACACCTCCTGAGTTTGACCTGCTTTGTTCCCGTGCTGAGGCCCTGATCTTCAGAGGAGTCTGTGATGATAATTAGGCAAAAAGCCTATTCAAAAGTCAAATAAGAGGGAATGCATTAACATTGAGAGCCCGCACCTGATGATTTCCAGTTGAGCGTGACAGAGAAGGACAAAGAGATGGCTGCTCAGCAGCTTCTGGGGAGCCCAGTGGAGACACACAGCAGGGCACGGGGTACGGAGCACTCTCAAACGGGTACGAGCCCTGAACCAGGCCGGACCTCAACCAGAACCATCTGCTTTTTGGGAATGATTGGTGCCTCCACACACATGCATACCTTCAAACACACACACACAAAAATACACATACACTCTCTTCTCTTTCTATCTCTCTCTCTTTCTCTCTCTCTCTATCTCTCTCTCTCACATACACACACACATACACTCACACAGACTCAAACATACATACATACATACATACAACCATACATACATACACAGTGTTGGGAGTAACGCGTTACAAAAGTAACGAATTACTGTAATGCATTGCTTTTTGCGGTAACGCGGTAATGTAAGGCATTGCAGAAAAAAAAATTGGTAATATTTACCTCGGTACAAATGTCAGTAACGCGCTTTACAATGCATTTTTAACCTGGAATGAAGTGTTTTATTTTCCTTCATCCAAATTCGGCAAAATCACCGCGAGATCAGCAGAGGTGAAACGTCGGAGCAAAATGTTTCACTTCCTTTTCCTTAAGGCTAGTCGATGCCGCTTTCAACGGTGGAATCGCCAGCTTTCCGAAAAATTGGCAGGAAGATCCCTGTGGCCATTAGCAGCAATGATGACAAGGTAAGGCTAAAACGTTCAGATATGGTATCCTTGCAGATATGATACCCACACTACCATTGCGTCAACATGTTTTTTTCTTACTGGGCTAATGTAACTTTCCTTCTGAAGCCATGTCACAATTAAATTAAATGTGGTTTGGAGCCACAAATTCATTGGTTCTAACAGACATGAATGAAAATGTACTTTTCCATTCTCAGAATATAGCTTAAAAAATGAATTACAAACGATTAAATATGTGGCCATCAACATGATCAGACAAGTTCAGAGAATTAACGTTAGCCTAATTTAGCACCAAGGTTCTCCCTCCTAGGCTAGGCTATGTGATGTTACTTCACCCGCCACTGTGGCTGTATCGTTTCACCTAAGACTCTAATCAAAGCAAACAAATGTATTGACAGTCTCTAGTTCCGCTACATATCTAACTGAACACAGGGATTTTGTTTCATATCAAAAATACGCCTAAAAGCCCACCTCTTCACTGAATAACCCGCTAGCTTGTTAGCTGAAAATACTAGGTAACGTTACTTACTTAGCTCTTTTACCAAACAGTGTACATGTAGGATAAAGCGTCTTTCTGTTAAAGTGCACTTACCTACAAATCATTAAGCACTAGTTTAGCCCAGAGCCATAGAATCTTTCTATTTTTCTAGAATCCTTCTATGTATCTGGATTAACCTACATAGTTTACATTTACATTTACATTTACATTTACATTTACATTTACATTTAGTCATTTAGCAGACGCTTTTGTCCAAAGCGACATACAAGGGAGAACAATCAAGCTAAGAGCATTAAAAAACCTGGTGTAACAATAAATATTGCTTATAAAACGACATAGAAAGAATAAAAAAAGAAGTGCGGGCCTGTTGCTGCTTAAGTGCAGGTTGAGCCAAGGTGCCAGTTTAGAAAGAGAGGTGCTCTTTGAAGAGTTGGGTCTTCAAGAGTTTCTTAAAGGTAGGGAGGGACGCTCCTGCTCTGGTAGTGCTAGGCAGGTCGTTCCACCACCGTGGAACTACAACTGAGAATAGTCTGGATTGCCTTGCTTGCACTGGGGGCAATGCCAGACGACGCTCACTGGATGAGCGCAGCGTCCTGGGTGTGACATTTGCCCTTACAAGAGCAGAAGTTAGAGCAAGAACATAGTTCTAGATCAGAACAGATACATAACGTAATTGTGAACCACGTCAATGTATTAAGATGAAACGTAGTCTACAAGAAGTATGTTTAATACAATAAACCATAAGATGAACTTGAATTTGAAGGTTAATATTGAAAATGTGTGATGCACGGCCTGTTTCTGTCCCATATGGATTTTTATTTTATTTTTTTAGATCTAGCCTAGGGCCTATACATGTATGCGTTTTATAAATTTGAAATATAATGTGGAGCATTTTTGTAAGGGCGTGCTGAACATGAACATTGAAACATTGGGGTGCACTAGCCTGTGCTACCTGTCCCATATAAAAAAATATTTTGACACGCATTCATTTTTCAATGTAAATGTTCTCATGGGGCAGGTAGCCTAATGCACCCAAATATTTTAATCTTCATGTTCAGCACAGCCATACCTTACAAAAAAAGTTGGTTTCATTTGGGTTGTAGGCTACATTGTAAGGCCCCTTTATATGTAGTGTTTATATCTTAGACTCTTGAATTTGAAATCTGGCTATTTTCTTATATTTTCAGCATGTACTTCAAAGCCGAAAAACCTTCACAAAGGACTTGGATGCCCAGGTGCTATGTGTACTGCCTCCCCACCATAGGTGTACAGCCCATACACTAATCTAGTTGCAAACCATTTTTGATTTTTTTTATGACGCATAAACTATGCTTAATGCTGTGAAGTTGGCAATAATAAAGGCATAGTGTAGTGGCAAAAAACAGCTTTTGGGTTTCTTCCTTTAAGAAACCCAATCCAATCCTATTCCTATGTCCTATGTCCTTGATTTGCCACCATGGAGAAAGCAGGGGGAGCGTGGTCAAGACTCGTAGCTCTGTCCAAATAACCCAACGCAAAAGGGAGTTTGACTGTATAATGTTGCCGGTTTTATTGCAGAAAAACGTTACAAAAATAAGGATGCAATTGCAGTATCAAAGTTTTAAAGTCCAAATAACTGCACGGGTCCAAATGGGAACAGCGTTGTTAGGCCTCAGCTTCACGCCTCAGCTTCACGCCTCAGCTTCACGGTCAATGACGGTATTTTGCGTCCCGCCTTCTCCTCGTCATGCCCGTCTGGCAGCCTTTTAAAGGGTGGCACCGTCACCACCTATAGAGAGCGCACACTCGAAATTCCATAAAAGGAAAAAAAAAATCAATAAATCATTACAAAATACAAAAACCTAAATGCGGCTCCTACACATAGAAATGCTAATTTTGTATCCTGTCATATTTTTAGACATTACAATACGGTCCAATTATTGTCAATATGAATAGGCCTAAAGTTACAGTATTTCTATCACAATTTGCCAGACTTTTACTTTTTGTCAGTTCTTGCGATGATTGTTCTTTGTATTGTGCCATGAGCCATCACTGTGGCTATTATGTTCTACTGTTTACCATAAGTACAGATACCACATCACCTTCCACTGGATGTGTGATTCACTAATTGAGCGTCTTGAGCTTCATTACAGTAAGATTGCCAAATCCATACTTCCAGTGATTTTGGTGCGAGTAACTTACAAGTAATACAATAGTAGTGTAATGCCTTACATTTTAAAAACAGTAATATTGTAATGTAACGAATTACTTTAAAATGACAGTAACAAGTAATAAATAATGCATTCCAGTTTTGAAGTAACTTGCCCAACACTGTACATACATACATACATACATACATACATACATACATACAACCATACATACATACATACATACATACATACATACATACATACATACAACCATACATACATACAACCATACATACATACATACATACATAAAACATACACACACACATAGAAAAGCATGCACACACTCACAGACACACACAGTTACCCCCAAATTCAACAGACCAGACCAGACCAGACCATGAGCTCTATGATACTCAGCTCAAACTCTGGGGCCCAGCAAACATCAGTACCAATTAACTTAAGTATTCAGTGAAATTCAAAAGCATTATGTCCCCGGGATGAGTCACTTTTAATCAGAAATGCACTGTTCTCAAATGTAGAACACTTATAATTACACATACTCAATACTTTAATCCTCCGGCGAGTAAAAACAAAAAAAAAGCCACAGCTGTAATTACAGTTTCATATACATATCCCTTTCCTTTCGCTAATGTGACTGAGAAATGGGTTCAAAAATATGTCATTCATGATGAGAGAAGCGGGATAATTATACTGTCTTTGGAGATAAGCCCCTCGATCCAGACCAGACTAAAAACAACGAGCAGGATTACCAGGGGAGAACGCCGAGCACAGAGCACTACCATTATGAAGAGGAGTTAAGAGGCCTTTATCTACCCATTTAAGAATATATATGGACTCGGACTGCAGTGAGGAAAAAAATATCTATTGTGGGCTCAGACAATGCATCTAGTGTAAATCTATAATAGCCTTTAGGATTAAAAATATGGTTCCTGCTTTTAATTACATATTGGTGGGGATGGGGTTTATCCTCCAAGACTAAGAGCACATAAAGCAGAGGCGAGAGAGGGGGGATGGGGGAGGAGGGAGAGAGAGAAAGTAGAGGATTTAGGCTGTGCAATATTGTGTTTTGTTTACTTATTTATTTCAATACGTATGTATTTGCATATGTTCTATGTCACCTCAACATCTTCCTTCTATCAGCATGTAGAAATCCAGGTGTTTTTAAAATGATGACATAAATATATTAAACAGAAAGATATTGCTAAGCATCACTATTTTTGCAAAACTCATAAACAGAAACACATACAAAAATGAAAGTAATTATTTGATTAAAGAACATACATAATGCAAATTACATTTTGGTTCCACAGAATGTTCAGAATGATCCCATCAAACTGGCATATTATATACCTACTGTTGTTTCGATACCACTCTTTACAAAGTGTAAATTGTTTGCCTGTAATCATTTTGTTATAATAGTGTCCTTTAATGTTACTGCAACATGTGCACCATGCAAAGTCTCCTGGCAAAGTTTAAAAGGTCTTAGACTGTGCTTACTGTTAATGAGCCGCTTTCAGATAGTGAGTCCCACATACAAATCTATCTTTATGTGAATGAATGTCTCTTTAGCTTAGCCATTTAGACTTCCAATTACACTGTGGTCAATCTTTTCCAGGTTGTTATGGAAACACATTTAGCCAATACCCCTCAGGCCCAAACATGCTCTCAAGGTCAATGGATGACTTGACCTGTCATTTTCATGGACTGAAAGATAAAGCTGTAACATAACTTTAATAGGCAATGTCTTAGAAGGTTTCCTGTCGGTACGAAAGCAGGAAAGAAATGGCACTCAGGCTAGACTTGGGGGCACACACACACACACCACCCACACCACACACAAACACACACACACACACACACACACACACACACACACACACACACACACACACACACACACACACACACACACACACACACACACACACACACACACACACACACACACACACACACACACAAGCACATGCTATATTGTGGCATGGGTCTGTGTGTATCACGGAGTGTGCTTGGTGATTGGTGATTAGGTCCCTCCTGATTCCGCCCACAGTGTCACTACACAGGTAACAAATAAGACTGGTGGGGGCAGGAGGGATCGTTTTTTTGACCGTGGGCACCATGGATATTTATGTAAATGTTAGCTTTCCCTAAAATAATAAACTTTAAGTTGTTTATAATCATCCACGCGTCTGCAGATATTCCCTGCTCCAGGCACAGTGGTTCAATTTCAGTTCCAGCAAATTCAATTGCATCGGAGGCCGCTACACACACTCTATGAAACACACACACTCAGTCACCCCCTAATCCAGACCAGCCCGAGGCATCAGACCAACGGTCTGAGTTCAGACTTGGACCCAACCTTTGAGAAAAGCAGGGGAGAGCAGGCAGGCAGGCAGGCAGGCTGGCATAGGAAGCATGCAGTGTCAATCTCCAATAAAATCAGTGGAAGCAGGGCAGCGTATGGAGGGGAATATGTCCCATTCAGCAGCAGACTGTAAGTCTCTGAGTGCTGATGTGTGCAGACAGCTCTCAATCCTAACAGCGGCGGCCCTAACAGCTTTACTGCCGGGGTGCACGCCGACAAACGCCGGACCGGCTTTATGTCACAACGAGGTCTTAAAATTGAAATTAACCGAAGCTTCGCAGGATTTATCGTCAGTTGTGGAAGTTGGGGTGGGGGTGGGGGTGAGTAGGCGCCTGTAAATTAAAAGCTGGAAAATAAATACTTAAAGGAAATTCATAACATGAAAAAAGAGAGGAAAAAAACACTGTCATTGAAGGATGCGTGTTTTGCATATGGAATGTTAATGATAGCTATCAAATTTTGGGATTCGCTAGCATTTAAGAAGAATAAGTGTTCGACAGGTTGTTTACGAAAAACTGATAGTGTTCTCGAAGAGAGAGAGAGAACGGATATTCCTTCAATAAATCAACACAATGTGTGTCCACTGCACTTGTTTAAAGAGCGGTGTCTGTAATAACGACTTAATTAGTATGCAAATCCAGCACTATATGATCACTTGTCCAGTGTCTCTGATATATTGCATCAGTCCATGTCTTCTTCAGTAAGATCAAATTCATGTCTTTCACGGCAAAGTGTGCTCATCTGTATTTGTGTGTTTGTGTGTGTGTGTGCGTGTGTCGTGTGTGTGTGTGTGTGTGTGTGTGTGTGTGTGTGTGTGTGTGTGTGTGTGAGAGTGTGAATTTACAACCCTGTCAATTAATTTCAGGCTCAGCAGTCATTCTTCACATATCTGTGCAATAATGTCCACAACAGATTGGTTATGTGAGCCTTAAGCAGCGCGTGTGGTCCTCTGTCAGCCTCCACTTATGGCAGCATGTTTACCAGCAAGACTCTCTCCTGTCCTACTGCTGCTGTGGCTCAGGGAGAAACGCTCTTCAACAAGCAGGTGCTAGATGAGCCAAATCTGGGTCTGTTGCAGAGGGAACTGGCAATAGTATTACTTCTTGATGAAAGAACAAAAGCATTGAACTGTCTTAAGAGATATTTAGCTTCAGCTAATGACAGTCTCTTTCATATTTAACCCAATAACCTGATGGCTTAATTTTTTTATTCTCTCTCTCTCTCTCTCTCTCTCTCTCTCTCTCTCTGTGTGTTTGCACTGGTGAAAGTAGAGCGTAGCCCCTGTCACATCTGAACATACATGAGCACACACTTGCTCGTAAGCACACAGACACACACAGACACACACAGACACACACATCCGTGTGCATCCATGCGCACACACACACCTTCCCACCTGAGGAACAGGCAATTTTACATTCTGCACCCCAGCAGACGTGTTATTCTTGTTTCTCTCACTCTCTTTCTCTCTCTCTCTCTCTATCTACCTCTCTCTCACCCACATAGTACAGTTCAGTCCTATTTAACACTCCTAATCCTCCTCTAAGGCTCTGCTGTGTGTTAATATGAGCCCTTGCTTTAGTCAGTGTGTGGCTAAATGCTCAATGACGTTCAGCGGAGTCAGTGAAAAAAAAAAAGAAATGGACGTGTGGATTACATATGAAATAATGGCATAAAATTCCAGGCGCCGCTCCCCGAGTGGGAGCTTTGTTTTTAATCAGAGGGACTAATAAGAGCACAGCGAGTAATCTTGCCGCAATTTCCTCCCATAAACAAGATCATATCACGGCAGGTCACCCGCTATAACCTTCTGTCGAATTACTACGCCGTGATCCACTCTGATTGCTTCAATCAATGCGGCAGATTTGAATATCCACAAGACTTTCCAGTAAAACGTTCCCAATGTGATTTATTCCCCACATTGAGGAAATTACATTCTCGCCCTGTCCCCCCCTGTTTGGCATCCATTACAGTTCATTATGCCGCACTAGTGTCGTAGCGCGCCACTCTGCGCAATAATAAAAAAGGAGGAACTAAAAAAAAAAAAAAAAACAGAGGTTTGTGCCGAGATTAAGGCATAAATTGTTGCTGCCCTGCTGTTGCAAACCACAGGGCCCAATATGATTACCCCCCACCTCCACCCCCTTTCAATCTTTCTCTCTCTCTCTCTCTCTCTCTCTCTCTCTCTTTCTCTCCCTTTCTTCCCCTCTCTCTGTGTATCTATCTCTCGCCTATTTTAATTCAATCAAGTTACACTGGCTTAATAACTAGCAATTATCCTTGCAGAGTAATCACTTCAATCAATAGTAAATTAATGAAAATAAACAAATTCAAGAATTAAACAAACAAGATAACTTCTGCACTATGATTTTGCTGTCTCTTCACTGTCAAATATTCCACTCCGAGTGCAATGTAATGTTTCATGATCAGCTTTCAAATTTCTTAACCACTAAGATAGCACAGGATGTGCCTAGTACAGACCCAACCCCTGATCTAACCCAGACCTAACCCAGACTCAGAGCCAGATCCCTGATCTAACCCAGACTCAGAGCCAGATCCCAGACCTAACCCAGACTCAGAGCCAGATCCTGGACCTAACCCAGACTCAGAGCCAGATCCCGGACCTAACCCAGACCCATGAGAGACCTTTGGGAGGAGTCGCCTCAACTCAAAAAGGTCTCCCAAATATCTTTATTCAATCTACACAGGCAAGGTTTACTTCACTTGAAACTAATATTACTGTAGTATATTATGAATATAATTTCTCAATGATGATTGAGAAAAGAAGACTTTTAGTTCAACAGTTCCATGCTTTGCTGTTCACAATAAGTCTCCATCCGGCAACAGATCAATTCCCACGTTAAACCAAGACAATAAAAAAAGCCAAGCCAGTTAATCTGTCCTCCAAACTCCTTTCACCGCACACAAGGTTACAGACAGCATCTGAATCTATAGCGATGCCGGAGGTATGCCGGACCCACGACAGACCCAAGCCAGATGCTCTCAGAAGTCAGCGGCTGCGGGAGGGGATTAGGCGAGGGTGACTGTTGGTGGCCGTGGCTGCTTTCTGAGAAGTGCAGGCAGGGTGTTTTGTGGGTAAGCAGGTGTGTTTGCACAGCAGACACCACACACATGACACACGGGGCAGGTGCAGTAATGGTGTAGGGATCTGCACTGGCACATGGAAGTTCTGGGTAGAACTGGGGTTATCCACGTGCTCACAGCTAGCTATCTCTTTATACGTGTGTGTGTGCGTGTGTGTGAGTTTGTTTGTTTTTATGTTAACGTGTGTGTGTGTGTGTGTGTGTGTGTGTGTGTGTGTTTGTGTGTGTGTGTGTGTGTGTGTGTGTGTGTGTGTGTGTGTGTGTGTGTGTGTGTGTGTGTGTGTGTGTCAGGTATGAAGCTGCTATGGCTTGTCCCTTGAGGAAGGCGTCCTAAATGAGAGTTTTGGCCCCACCACCCTACCCCCCAGCGCCACGTCGACAAACAGCTGGGCCTGAGAGCGCAGGTGATGACAGGGGCAATGAGGAAGAGGCGCCAGTCCCCTGACATCAGCTGAAGAGGGGGGGGGGGGGGGGAGAGGGGGAGAGAGAGAGAGAGGGAGAGTGAGAGAGGGAGAGAGGGAGAGAGAAAGAGAGGGAGGGAGTCTTCATAAATAATCTTAAAACAATCTGCCTCCCTCCACTCGGGGCATTAATTACTTTTACGGCCAAAATCAAACATCTGTCACGTTCGAATATACAAATTAATTATGCAGATTCTCCCCATCAAGAGCAATATAACACAGGCCTCTCGGCCCAGGGCCCCAGAGAGGAGGAGAAAGACAGAAAGAGAGAGAGAGAAAGGGAGAGAGAGAGAGAGAGAGAGAGAGAGATAAAGTGAGAGAGAAAGGCAAAGGCAGCCAAGCCTTGGACCTGTGAGGGTTCACCAGTGTCTTTTCATTTCTTTAAAACGAATCATCACTTAGCGGGAGACAGAAAGGGACAGCTTTGATCCCCATTACCGTCACCATGGCTCAGAATCATGGCTCTGCCGCTTTCATTCCAGGCCCACAGAAAGCTTTGAAGCCTAATTTGGGGGACGATTTCTTTGTGGGAGACGTCTGGGTCTTATGATTATTGCATTGAAACATTGGGGTTTTTATCCATGTCGTTTCTAAAAGAATAATGAGCCTTCGCTCACTCGTTCTTTTACTCATCTGTGTATTCACTCTCTCATCCCCTTGGCGTCTGCCATCCGAGCACACAGTGGAGGACCATCAGTAATGCATGCCAAGGGCACCGAGGAGGTAGGCAGTGTCTTTCCTCTTTGTCGGAGACAGACAAACTTCTTCCCAAGGTTGTGAATCTTTCTGAACGGGTATTTTTTTCTCCTTTTGTCTTAGCTAGTTCCTCTTGGGTAAACTTCAGTGTATGAGACTGTGTGTGTGTGTGTGTGTGTCTATGTGTGTGTGCGTGTGTGTGTGTTTGTGTGTGTGTGTGTGTGTGTGTGTGTGTGTGTGTGTGTGTGTGTGTGTGTGTGTGTGTGTGTGTGTGTGTGTGTGTGTGTGTGTGTGTGTGTGTGTGTGTGTGTGTGTGTGTGTGTGTATGTGTGTGTGTGTGTGTGTGTGTGTGTGTGTGTGTGTGTGTGTGTGTGCTGACAGAAGACAGCTGCTGCTTTGTCCTCTGAACCCGTCACTGGGCACCCCGGGACTCCACCCCTGGAGGTCAGTGGGTCACCGTCTCCGAGGGGCTCAACATTTGGTACCAGTTACCAAGCCGCGGGGGGTCCGGATGTGGCTCGGCACCTTCCTCACTCTGATGGCGCGATGGCAGGCTTCGCCAGAGTGGTGGCCCCCACTGTGAGCCGGTGCCTACCCATCATCCTTCAGTGCTGAAGGGCCCGGCGACCTTGAGAAGGGGCCTGGGCCGAGCGCTCACGCTGGCTGCACGGCGGGCCTGATGAAGCGGGGAACACGGGCGATGAATGAGGGGGAAGACGCCGACGGCAGACACGACCGCCATCACTGCCGCCCCCAGACGCTGTTTCATCAGCAACATCACATCAGTCATGTCACATCATACACACAAACAGTACACACACACATTATACACACAGGAACACTCCACACAAATACACCACAACACATCGTCAGCTCAGAAGGAAGAAGTTCTAAGTACACTAGAGAAGTAGAATAAAGCGATGGAAAATCCAGAGTCAAATAACCACCATTCTATGAAATGTATTTTATTTTATATTATTTTTTGACAAATTGTATGATATTATTTTGCACTAAATCCTACTATCTTATATTATTTGGTGCAAAAAAAATCTAATTTGTGGACAAGTCTGATAGACTTTGTTAATTCTCGGTTGACGACATAATAGCATAACAATAACACTATTACACACACTAACCGCACTTAATGTAACACACACATAACACAAATGACACCAGCCTAAAGACGCTGTTTCACCAGCAACACAACATCAGTCAAATCATGTCTCACACACACACACAGTGCAACACTACTATACTACCCCACACTCTCTCTCACTCACACACATAAACACACACACAACCCTGACACACAAATACTCAGCCCACACTTAGAGATCACACTCATAAACATCACACATAGAGATGTATTCTGTTCTCTATTACGCCGTAATCAGCAGTTTTACAGTCCTCTCAAAAACACCTGTTCAGAGGAGGATAAGGATGACTGTTGTGTGTCACAGACAGGTCGCTGTGATGTTGCATGAATAGCAAGCTCAGCACACAGTCTCAAATTAGTTCTTTACAGAGTGTACATGTGTGTATGGCTGTTTCTGCATACATTTGTGTATGTGTGTAAGTGTGTGTGTTTGTGTGTGTGTACGTGCGTCCGTGTGTGTATGTGTGTGTGTGTGTGTGCGTGTGGTATTTGTGTATTTGCGTGCCTTTGTGTTGTCTTCAATTCTCCACTCTTTTCTTCACAACAGATACAGGTGCCCCCATTTACGTAACAAAAGACAGACAGCAGAGATGCTAAAAAGACAGAAGTTTCTGGAAAACCTTGCCATTGTAAACAATGACTGAGTATTAAGCATGGCAACCCATATTATGACAAACAGCACGTGCTGCTCGCAGCCAGCTGGTGTACTGATGTGATAACGTTGGACTCATTAAGATCGGCACACAGTTTACGGTGGCCCTTTATGACACAGTTAATTGATTCACACATACATTAAAACAAAAATAGCTGGAGCGAGAATTCCGTTGGAAGCCAGCTTCCAATCCGTCATAAAGACTTCTGCTGGTTTGCGAGGAGCGACATTATTCATGCTAATGGCTTCAGGCGGCACAGTCAACAGCCCTAAAACAAGCATGCGCTTACAGTGAGCTTTTAGATTCCCCAAAACAAGCCTCTGCTTTCAACGTCAGCTTTTAAATTCTCCCTAAAACAAGCCTACACTTTTAAAGGCAGAGTCCACTATTTCGGATTTGGTCTCGCAAAAGATGTTTGAGCTCAACATCCAGTCAAATTACACCTCTTCCTTCCGTGCTCCTGAAGCTTTGTGTTGATTGGTTGGGTTTAGTTTTTGGCTAAATGACTGATTGATTGATTGATTGATTGAATGATTTAGCAAATACATACACCTACTAGCTAACTCTGCAACCTGCAACTTTCTCATGGTTTTATGAAGAAATGATGGCAGGTAAAAGCTGATTGCTCCTCAAAACATCATCATTGGTTTTGGTGTAAAGCTCAGACCAGGACAAGATGCTTTTACACTCCTATTTGTGAGCAGAACTAGCTATGATATATACTATGTGCTTTACTAATCCCAAAGGAAACATAGTGTAATGCATACATCCCTAACTGATTGAAGAAGCAATGCCAGTAGTTTTGGCCAAATTGTAATATATTTGACAGCAATTTTACACCCCAGTTTAAGATGTTCATTTAAATGTAGCATTAAAGATAAATATTTTTAAAGAGGAGGCACATTATATTTTTATTTGACTCCTATTAAACATTTTCAGTTAGTTCAGCATTTTCTTAGTTTCTGCTTTATTTCCTTTATGATCTTAGCAGACTGAGACAGATAAGGGTCCAATGCCTTCACTGTAAAAAAAAAAATGCATATCTTTCCAGCATTTTCAGTAGAGCTTTCCTCTTAGTCTCGTAATGAAAGACTTCTAAGAAGCTGGGACATTTTCCTTGAACATGAGAGGGTAAGAGCCCGATATTTCATCACACTGTTGATGTACACAGCTTTTTCCCCCCCTCTTTTTTTCTTGCCTTTCTTGCTGATCCAAGCTGGTGTCCTGCCCTGCATGACTTGCGTTTAGTGCATCGGAGCCCGTAATTTGAGGCTATATGTTCGAGCATCTTCCCTTGAATTGCAGAAATGAAATGAAGAAAGGATTTAGCTTAGAGATAATTTCTGAGCCTCTGTAGCCCCAGTCAAATCAAAGCATTCCTGCGTTCCATATTGAAGAGATGATTTGTACCTCTTAGACAGACTTAGAGGTAATTGTGTACAAGCTGTGCACCGCTGCAAGCTCTAATGAATTCCTTAATCCCGATCTGCTGTTATGAACTATGCAATTACATCCTCAGGATGAATAATCCATCTTGAATGATATTGGTTTTAGTAAAGGACACTCTGTTAAATCAGTGGATTACGTGTAAATTGTTTTTTTTTTCTTTTTGGGTGAATCAGCACTGTGGTTCTAAACACACACTCACACACACACAAACACACACACACACACATACACACACACACACACACACACACACACACACACACACACACACACACACACACACACAGCAGTGATTTCGTATTTCAAAGCCATGTTATATGATTAAGCAACATGCAATTTTGTTGGGAGTCAAAATGCCAACCTGCAGATTCTTACAGTGCATCGATCTGGGTCTAATTCCTCAGTAATTCCTGCTTGTGGACTGCTCTTTATGAGTTTGTGAACATGTTTTGGTATCCATCTGATGTTTTAGAACCTGAATGGAGTTGGCCAGGGCATAATCTGGCCTATATTCAGCAGTTGTCCATGGTGCTCATCTTCAACCTAACCTGGAAAGCTAAAAAAAAAAAAACACAGATTCCTGCTGATGATGAACTAAAACATATCTCAAATTTAACAGATTAACAGTTTAAGGATTGGCAAGAGAATTCCAAGCATGTCAATGGCTATTACATTTTTATCATTGATGATCTTAGGTTTTAATAGTATTATTCCACACGTTTCTTGAGATCAACGCCATTCCAACTCCAACTCAACTTGCTGTCCTAATGCCATGACCATGGTGTGCGTGCAGCTTTTTGATTGGCCCAGTTGTTATCCTATTGTAAAAATTGCAAAAAACTCTGTCAGAAACATTTAGAAAGTAAAAGCAGGTGGCTTTGTTATGTGTGTTATGAGTGTGATTCCCTGTATTCATTCTGTGTTCATCGCCCCTCTGTGTTCATCTCTAAACCACACATGCGCATACATATACGTGTGCACCCCGCTACCTGCAGAGTTGATACTGACTGAAGTTGAGTGACTATGGTGATGTCATGATGACAATAGCGATGTCTCCATTTATGTGTGTTCTTGTATAGTTTGTTCAACACAATTCTGTGACATTTCCCTGTGCTCTGCTTTCATTCCCGTGGCTGATCCATCCAGTAACTGTTTCTGATCCTCTACGACTCTCAAGCAATCACACTTTGCAAATGCAAAATGTAATATATATCATAATTGTAATAACTGTGATTCTAGAACAACTCTAATGGCAAGACATTGCCACATCAGTATATTCACTATAAATAAGATCTTCACAATTGATCCAAATCATCATGATTTGATTGGATGCCCTGAATCGTGTACCGGCTTGTTTGTGGAGAGAGTAAGGCCTGGCCCGGCTACACTGAGAGGGAGTCTGAGCTATCTTAGAGGTGCATACCCAGGGAGAGAGTCTGATCCCTCAGAAGCAGATGGCTTGGACTATTATCCTTCCTCTCAAACCGTAAGGTACGACAGAATGAAAAGGGAGAGGGCAGGGGAGCGGTGGGGGATTGTGTGTGTGTATGTGTGTGTATGTGTGTATTTATTTGTGTGTGTGTGTGCGTCAGTTTGTGTGTGTGTGTGTGTGTGTGTGTGTGCTTGTGTGTGTCAGTGTAGGTGCGGGTGTGTTTCTGTGTATGTGTGTGTGTGTGTGTGTGTGTGTGTGTGTGTGTGTGTGTGTGTGTGTGTGTGTGTGTGTGTGTGTGTGTGTGTGTGTGTGTGTGTGTGTGCGCGTGTGTGTGTCTCTGCGTGCATTTGTGTGTGAGTGTGTCATGTCATTGTTCTGGAAAATCCTGCCGACTATGCTACATCTTGGGCGACCCATGTTGCCGCTTGTCTCACCCTGCGGACAGATGTCAGGGAAATCAGCGACAGCCGATCCTGCTGATCTGGCCCTAATCTCATGCCATGGCCCCGCTGTGACAGAGAACTCCCAGGAACCTGTCTGTCAAACCACCTCAGTCACGCCCCTCTCCGACTGCCCCTCCCACTCTTCACTCTCATGCCGTGGCAGAGAACTCCCAGGAACCTGTCTGTCAAACCACCTCAGTCACGCCCCTTTCTGACTGCCCCTCCCACTCCTAACTATCATGCCAAAGGCCCGCTGTGGCAGGGAGCTCACGGGCACCTGTTTGTCAAATCACATAAGCCACACCCACTCTACTCTAATTGCTCCTCCCACTCCTGTCAAGAATGGTGCGTCTTGTCTATTTTTTTCTTCTTGACCTTTACCCATCCTTCTCCTGGTATGGCCCAGCTACCCTTTATTTCGTTTATTTCTCTCATACACTTTTCCCTCTCTCTCTCTCTCTCTCTCTCTCTCTCTCTCTCTCTCTCTCTCTCTCTCTCGCTCTCTCTCCCTCTTTCTCGTTCTGTCTATCTCATCAGGCATTAGTTTCCACTGCTTCTTTTTTCAACTTAAACTGAAAGATAATGTGATGTAGTCAGCAACACTTCCTGTACCAAACTACTGTATTAAACATATTATAAATAAAGAATTTTGACGCAGGAAATACAAATGATACAAACTATAAGTATGAAAGCATATGACTAATAACTATTAAACACAGTAGGTTTGTGTTATTATGTGGTGTGAACTGCCTATATGTATATCTATCTCTCTCTCTATTTGTATATGTCTTCAAATGCATTGTTTTGACCTTTAGATTACATTATTTTACGATTATTATATTATTAGAGTTGCAACTGAATGTCCTTAATAAAACTCTTTGATTTTTTTACTGTGATGCATTTTTCTGATGTATTCAAAAGGGCAAACATATTTCTAAATGAAATTTTCACAATACATTTCTTCAATGATAACACACAATAATTGTCTGTCGCCCAGAAGAGAATTGTATAGAAGGGTAATTGAATCATAAATTTGTGAAATGATACTGAACAGAAATCAGATAGGCCATATCTCTGTGTGTCCAGTGCCTTTACAGCTTTTTATTTATCCTGCCTTACAATAACTACAGCATTTATGAATATGTAAATATGTGTTTAACATAAGCTCAGGGTTTATCAACAAGACACAGATTAAACTGAACATTATGCAGCATCGCCATGGAGAGGATGAGCATAACATGGATTCCACGGGATGGCAGCGCCTCCTGTAGCCCCAGAATAAGCAGAGGGACAGGGCCAAAGGAAGGAAAAAAAACTAACAAAAAACTAGCCTGGGCCCTATTTTTAAAAATATGGATTCTGGCATATGCTAAACTAAGATAGCACCATCAAACATTCTTGCAGACCTCAGCTCTATGTGGCCGCATCCGCTGAAGAGCCCGGGAGGCAAAAGGTTTCCAAACTATTTATTTTTTTCTTTCTTTGAAACTGCCATGAAAAGAGAGGGGAGGGGTGGGGTGTCGGGGGGGGGGGGGGTGGGAAAAAAAACAAGACTCTTGCATATTCACGCATGCTGCGGGCGAACACGGCCTGGCCTTGGCAGACTCGTCTGCAGCGAGCCCTTGACAAAGGTCACAAACAGTTTGCCTGGTCCTGTTATTAAAGCGGAGATGGAGAGGCATGCTGACCGCTCTGCCCAGCAGCTAGCTTCGTCATCTGTAGCAGCTCCAGCATATGCTGGCCAGATCATAAAAAATGTGGCATTAAAATATGGTGGCAGATTGAATTTTGGTTCAGGGTACATACAGCAAGTCCATTTCTACCACCCACCCCCTCTCCACCACCCACACACACACACACACACACACACATACACACACACACACACACATACACAAACACACACACACACACACACATACACACACACACACACACACACACACACACACACACACATTTGTGTGCATGCCCCCCTGTCCACCACACAGACGTAAATGCCATCTCTGATGATGATATTTTTTTGCATGCTGTAATTTATGGCAGATTGAGGTCCATAAATGGAAGGCATTGTAAAATATTTCTATTATGCAAGGAATGTCAGAGGGTAATAAAAGCTTTACGCAGGCCTTTATGGCACTCAATCTGTTGTTGTTCCCGACAATTTTTACACCAGTTAAAATTCACTGATTATTTTAATGTGTTTTTCTGTATTTTTGTAGATTTGCCTTAATGTATAAAATATACATATGTGTGTGTGTGTGTGTGTGTGTGTGTGTGTGTGTGTGTGTGTGTGTGTGTGTGTGTGTGTGTGTGTGTGTGTGTGTGTGTGTGTGTGTGTGTGTGTGTGTGTGTGTGTGTGTGTGTGTGTGTGTGTAGTTGTGTGCACTCATTGTGTGTGTCGTTCAGACTGCACCTTTGACCAGCCATTACCAGAGACTGCAGGTCCAGTAAAAGAGCAGGACAGAGTGATAGAGAGAAAGAGAGAGAGAGCGAGAGAGGGGAGAGGAACAAAGACAGCGAGAGAGCGAGCGATAGAGAGAGAGAGGGACAGAGAGAGAGAGAGAGAGAGAGAGAGAGAGAGAGCATCAGCTGGACTTTATTACAAAAGTCTCTTTAATACAGAAATTATATATCTTTCTTTAACAGGGCTGTAAAGGTTACACAGTCATTTAAGCAGCCGTTGAGACAGATTGATGTTTATGCCATTACCGTTACACATGAAAGGGCTCTCACTGCCTTGGCCCCACATAAAGCAAAAACGAGTTTCATCTGTCATTAATGCCAAAGCCACGAGAATCAGTTCAGTATACATGTCTGCTTTATTTGTGTGTTTATAGCACGACCTGGAAACTGCGTCCATGCCATAAAAGGGAGTTAATAATGACTATATTTATTAAAATCTTTGGAACGTCAGCATGTCAACAATCATGTGTCACACGTTAATCATTCCCAGGTAGCAGGGGTCTATAAGCACATGTTTATAATTCCCAGGTAGCAAGGCTTTATTAGCATGTGTTACATGTTAATCATTTGCAGGTAGCAGGGGTCTATAGGCCTGTGTTACATGTTACTCATTCCCAGGTAGCAGGGGTCTAGGCATGTGTTACATATTAATCATTCCCAGGTAGCAGGGCTTTATAAGCATGTGTTAATAAACAATGTTCTTTTTTGATTATAGCAATGACGTGAATGTGAAGGCAATATTTTTTTTTTCATAAATTATTGTTTAGCTTGTGTCTTTATGTGAATGTTTATTTACACAAACATTTATTTACTTGAGTGTGTATCTTCCTAAGCACATTTTGAGCCCTGCAGACCTCTCCAATTAGCATCGAAATAATCTTGATACGCTGTATTCATTGAATACATCAAAATAACTTTTGTCCCACCAACATCCCCCCCTTTTTTGTATACCATTTCATTGTTTGTGTTGAGATATAATGTAAATATTAATCTCTTACTCTCAACTCTAATCCATGGTAGCACTATTGGTGCAGTTCAAGCAGCTGTTGTCATCAGACAACAGATGAAACCTGGTACGGGGTTAAAAGCTGCCTCATTGTATGGCAGATTTCAGAATCATCCAGGGATCTAAACATAACATGCAGTAATATCCTTTTAAAACCAGCAATCAGTGAAAGGCAACCTCAATAAGCATTTCATAAGAAGAGGGAGGGGGCGCACTCTCACAACCACATATGTGCTCAGGCACAAACATATGTATGCACACAGACAAACAGACAGACAGAAACATACACTCACACACACACACACACACACACACACACACACACACACACACACTGATGCACACATATGAACATGCAAACAACAGGAGATATCTTCACAAACGAATGCACATTGTGATTAAGGTTGAAACACGCAGATGATTCAAAAATACATCTAAAAAGCCCCCAGTCACCATATGTCTGTCCCATGCCCACACTGACCCAACACACTCCCCCTCTGACAACGGCCAGCTCATCTCATCAGTGAAATGGAGCAAGCAGCTGACACTGGCGTGGATCTGGGCCAGTTCCGGACCTGTTCTGACCCACGTCTGGTCCTGTTTTGACTCTGTATGATCCCCTATCTAGTGCATTAATACCATAATCTCCTGTCCGGTGATGGCGAGGGATCCTTCAAGAAAATCCCCCACCATGCTCCCTCATGTCCCACCATGTGTAGCTCGTCTATTTATTTATATTTTTAAATTATTAAGCAGCCCACAAACATCTGTCCGCCCCATGTATAATCTGACAGATGAAAATGTTCGTGTTTTCTTGAGCCCTTTTTCAATATGTCTCGCATGTTATCAGCTTAACGGCTAAGACAGCAGGATGTGACCCTTGGAGGACTCTCTCCTCCCCCGGAGACCCGTTTTATGGTGAGCACAATGGATTTTTTTTCCAGATAAAAATAAATCTTGTAGAGAATAACTTTTCAGCACATCGGTTAAAGTGCATCAATATGCTTGTGGTTAGGGTGTGGTCTGGTAAGCCCCTAAGAGGAACATCGAGATCAGTGGACATCATTGCCCAGCCCCTGCATGTGCTCCCCCTATCTTCCTTCTGAAGATCAAAACAAGCTTCATGAACTCATAAATAAATGCTTTTATGAACGCATGGTTGTTTGTTTGTTTGTTTGTTTGATTGTGCTGTGGGATGACCAGCATTGCAAAACTCAAGAACCCATATTTAATGGGAGAATTAGGATACCCCAGTCCACTGAGTCTGGGCTAAATTTATTCCGGAAGCAACAAGAATCTGGAATGTTCTAAATGTGTAATCGAAGGGATCCATTTCTGGCTACTGACTCCAGACAGGATTTGGCACTGATCAGGGCCACAACCATGAGAAAGTCAGTTGCAATGTTGCATGCATTGTCACATCTCTATGAACCTGCAACGTGTATTTAGTCTAGGACTTCATATATGAACACAGCAGACCTTGGGGATGTGCGACTTTCCCTGAAAGTATAACATATTGCACTCAAACACCTCATCGTGCCCAGATAGAGAACCCTTGAAACCCAGCCTTAATCCCTTCAATTAGGACCTAAGACATTGAGGTGTGGTGTGGGCACCTCTAGAAAGAGGAGGAGCACCAGTGGCATGACACAATGAGCCCCAGTATTGATCCAAAGCTCCAACCTCCTCCATCCCTCCTACCTAACCTCTCAATGCAGGGATTATGGGGCCCACCAGCCCTTAAGGGGTCAGGTTCAGCCATGCTGGGTCTAATCTTGAGACCCTATAATGGTTTTGACACACATAACACATATAAAACGGGTCACCACAAACCACGGTGGAGAGGGGTAGTGTATGTGTGACACATGGTACTGACAATGATATGATCATGTTTGCAGGCCAGCCAGACAGACATGAGAGGATATTCTATGGCAGTAGGCAGGTTGAATGTAACCTGGCAGCACATTGTCCCCAATTGAACTGGGTCCTTACATAAAGCAAAGCACTCCAGGGCCACTATGACAGCTACATCAAATGTGGTGATGTATTCATATCAATCTCTTAACTCTATGCAAGTCACAGATCTGAGATATTTCCTTATATTGTTTATATTTTCAATGTTATTTCTATTTTTCACTTTTTTTAGTGACATAAATAATCTCTTCATCTTTGTTTGGACATGTTTACGTGACAATTCCTGTACAGATGTTTGTCCCCCAACATGTTGTGCTAGGTTGTATTTCCTCTCCCAAAAGCAAATTGAGAGGGGAAAAAAAACAACAAGAAAAGGAAATAAATAGACATAAGCCCACAACATAAATCAGCCTCAACCCATGTTGATGTAGGCCATCTTGTTGTACAAGAAACTCAGTATTAAACAAATCTGCAGAGTGAAACTTTGTTTTTATTTAGCCTCAAAGAACAAAAACAGCTGACAGAAAAAAAGAGATTTCATGCTATCACACAAACACATACACAATACACACAACACACACACACACACACACACACACACACACACACACACACACACACACACACACACACACACACACACACACACACACACAACTTGGCGGCGGCACAAACCCTTAAAAATGAAAATAGATTCCTGAGAAATATATTGACATGATTGGACACATTGTGATTTTTTTATTATTATTTTATTATTTTAAATCCAATCCAAACAGCACTTTGCATGAGGGATTACAAATGAAATGAATTCCAGGGAGCCCAAATGAAATAAGGGTCAAGAGGCAGTGAAGATAATACTGAAACCCTGGGCAAGGACAGACGGTACTTTTAAAGTGCTTTTAAACGGAACAATAACACGCATCATCAACAGCAAGCTACTTCAATTATCATTCCACACACATGTGCATCCTAGTGGCTGTCCTAAGCCCTAAAGCGCAATTTGCTGAAAGAGTTTTTCCTCCGTCTTTCCATGAGTTCAAATCAGAACCAGACAAAAATGGAATATAAAGAAAACATTTTATTCTACTGTTGTGTGGTACCTGTTGCAATTGTTTATAAATGTCTTAAAAATATTTGAATATATGCGCTTATAAGGGTCACTGTTCCATGAATTACACTTCAGCACTCAGTGAAACAGCAATGAACATGATTTCATGATTCCCAGAATTCTGGAGAACATTTTCCTATTTGTCCTTGTTTCTTTTTGCCTGTCATCTGTCATCTGCTGGTTTCTCCTCATATGGGCATATGACGTATCTCCTTGCAAGATGGAACATGCAACCTGGGGTAAGTGATTGTAGTGTGAAAACACTGACACATCTACCTCGACGAGAACTGAACCAGAACCTTTGACAAGCAAAAAAATTAACAGAGCCCATGCATGCCAATGCCAACTGAAATGACTTTTTAAATAAATTAATAAGACCTAGCATCAACATGTTTTGATTTTTAAGCATTAATGTCCATCTGTCTATGTTAGTCCAAGTAACAGAGACCAAGAAGTATGAAACTGTACAAAATGTCACAACTGATGTAAATATCTCTCTTCACACACACACACACACACACACACACACACACACACACACAAACACACACACACACACACACACACACACACACAAACACATGTACAGGTCCTTGACAAAGTAACTACCATTCTAACAGGTATTTTTTATTACTTTTTAAATAAATTAAAAAGACCTAGCATCAACAGGATTTGATTTTAAAGCATTAAAGGCACCCAGTGCAACTTTCGAGGCTTAAAAATAAACATTCAATTTCTAGTCTTTTTTACACGTAGTAAGTTTCATTAACTCCATACCATTACATATCGACATTCAAGGAGCAAAGATGAGACGTCGTTGTGTGGTGAGAACTGATAGAAAATCGATAACAACAACAATCGCCGCCATTTTCTTTATTTTTTGTAACCTACAATAAATAAAGCAGGATTATAGTCAATGGAAAAATGGCCTCTCCCCACCGGCGATTGTTGTTGTTTACGATTTTCTATCAGTTCTCACCACACAACGACGTCTCATCTTTGCTGCTTGAATGTCGATATGTAATGGTATGGAGTTATTAAAACTTACTACGTGTAAAAAAGACTAGAAATTGAATGTTTATTTTTCATTGAATGTTTATATAAAGTTGCACTGGGTGCCTTTAATGTCCATCTGTCTATGTTAGTCCAAGTAACAGAGACCAAGAAGTATGAAACTGTACAAAATGTCACAACTGATGTAAATATCTCTCTTCACACACACACACACACACACACACACACACACACACACACACACACACACAAAAACACATGTACAGGTCCTTGACAAAGTAACTACCATTCTAACAGTGTTGGGATCAGCTGGATTTCCATATTATTTTAGAAACAGTGAGATTTCCGTGAGAGGTGATTGACTGTTGACACTAGTGTACAACCCAGGAATGTCCCTGTCCTTTCAGACTCACAATGTCTGCAACTTCACAGCCATAAAGAAAACAGATCAAATTAAAACTTGTACCTGATATGTAAGATTTATATCTGGAATGAAACTGAAGGTCTGAGCTGCCTTGAGAGGCGTCATTTGCGAGAGTGATTGTTTGAGGAACTGTCAGAGTGAGATGGAAGGTCTCGTTGGCTTTTCACTCTCTGATTTAAAGCACTCTTTCCTTGACTTTATCCTGCAGCACACAAGTAAGCAGAGTTGATTTACACCGCAAGACATATATCACACTTTGCAAAGAAATTAGAGCTGTCTAACGATCACAGGATGGGGGGGAAATGAGAATCAATTTAAGAGAATGATCAGACTCTTTTGGACCCAATATTTACATTTTCATTTTCTCGACAGGTCCTACACACTGTCATCTATAAGCCCTGCACTTACATATTATTAAATGTAACCAACGCAATGCCCCATTATTTCATCAGTGAATCATCCAAAGTGTACAGCAGCCAACTCAGAGTTTTTGCAATGGAGCTAGTGCTGGACTCAGTTTTGGGCCGGCCCAGTTATCCAGATATCATTGAATTTATACGGCCAATGACACCAGCCTCTGTTCTTGGTTCAGCCAAGATCTGGCACTGATCTGGCAGAGTACACTGATTCTTCCTCTCTCTCATCCTCCTCTTCCTCTGCGCTGAGTTCAAGCCCATGTGTTTGTTGCTCATTTGTGTGTTCTAATGACTCCTTCTATGCTATTTCTGGGAGGCATCCGCGGGCCCGCCAGGCTGCCAGGACCCCCCCAGCCACAGAGAGAGCAGCTTGTTTTCATCACGTCAGCCTCAGTAGCGCTGCCTCGTCCAGCCGCCCTCACCAAACACACCCAGGCCCTCTGGTGCATCGCCACGTCCGCTGCGGTACATCACATTAACCCAACTTCCCCACACTCCTCATTAGCACAGGGGAAAAAAAAAGAAATCAAACAAACAAATTAAAATGTATTTACATCAGAAATGACTAGGCTACAGAAAGAGAGAGAATGAGATACATGCGCACAAATGCCTACACACACACAAATATGCACACAAACATGAACACACACACATACACACCTCCCTCACTCTCCACACACTCTTGCACACAAGATACAGATACACAAGCAAAGGAATTGTTATGAATGAATACCCTTTAAAGGCATTGTGACTGCTTCTTTTGATGGATCTTACGCACATGTAGGGATGCTGCCTGTCCAGGGTGGGCATCTCTGGTCTGGTCTTAGATTCTTTTTCTGGCGTGTTTTCCACACGCCTGTTATCTGATGCAGGGGTGTGGGGGTGGAGGTAGAGTTGAGGGGTTGGGGGGGGGGGGGGGCGTTGTGAGCATGGCCGAATGGCAGCCATTAATTTCTCCATTAACGTCGCTCGTGGTGTCCGTGCAGAATGCCTGAGCATAATTAAATCAGAGCACGCGGCGGCTACAGTCGCCATAAGGAGTTTGTTTTCTCTGTATGCTTGCCCTGCAGCCTTTCTGGATCCTGGTGCACAGGCAGTGGGCTGAGGGGATGTGTGTGTGTCAACGTGTTTTTGTGTGTGTGTGTGTGTGTGTGTGTGAATCAGATAGAGGGTCCCTATGTGTTTGTTTTGTGTGTGTTTGTGTGTGAGAGAGAGGGAGGGAGATTATGTGTGTGTGTGTTTGTGCATGTTAATGTGTGTGTGTGTGTGTGGGGGGGGGGGGGGGGGGGTCTGGGGGTTGAGGGGCATATTTTTACATTAGGCCGCAGGAGAGCAGCAGCTCCTCCTTATCACAACCAATCTAGAGCTTCTTCTCTGTTTACCCGTCTGATTCGCTCGGAGAGGTCAGACACTGGTGAGCTTGTTTGCTCTGTGTGTGTGTGTGTTTGTGTCTGTCTGTATTTGGATCTCTGCATGCTTGTGTGTGTTGGCATATGTGCCAGTGTGTGTTGTGTTTCTGTGTCTGTGTATGGAAGTGCAGATGTGCCTGTCTACATATGTTTGTATGCATATACAGCCGCGGAAAAAATTAAGAGACCACTTCAAAATTATCAGTTTCTCTGGTTTTACTATTTATTGGTATGTGTTAAAGTAAAATGTACATTTTAGTTTTATTCTATAACCTACTGGCAACATTCCTACCAAATTTCAAATAAAAATATTGTCATTTAGATCATTTATTTGCAGAAAAATGACAATTGGTCAAAATAGCAAAAATGATGCAGTGTCTTCAGATCTCGAATAATGCAAAGAAAACAAGCTCATATTCATTTTTAAACTACACAATACTAATGCTTACACTTAGGAAGAGTTCAGAAATCAATATTTGGTGGAATAACCTTGATTTAAAATCACAACTTTCATGTGTCTTGGCATGCTCTCCACCAGTCTTTCACATTGCCGTTGGGTGACTTTATGCTACTCCTGGCGCAAGAATTCAAGCAGCTCGGCTTCTTTTCATGGCTTGTGACCATCCATCTTCCTCTTGATCACATTTCAGAGGTTTTTTATGGGATTCAGGTCTCGAAATTGGGCTGGCCATGACAGGGTCCTGATCTGGTGGTACTCCACCCACACCTTTACTGGCCTGGCTGTGTGGAATGGAGCATTGCCCTGCTGGAAAAAACACTTCTCAGAGTTGGGGAACATTGTCAGAGCAAAAGGAAGCAAGTTTTTCTTCCGGGACAACGTTGTACTTTGCCTGGCTGAGGTTTGTAAAAGACCATAAGGATTGAAAAAGCGGACTGGAGGTTCTTCTAAGTTCGTCTTCTCTGATGAGTCCGATTTCACAGTAGGTGCAAGACTCTCTGGCTGGTAGGCCTCTCCAGGTCTCCGTCTAACCATCAGATGACCATGTGTTGGGCAAAGCTGAAAATTGGACTCATCAGAGAAGACGAACTAGAAGACCCTCCAGTCCGCTTTTTTCAATCCTTATGGTCTTTTACAAACCTCAGCCAGGCAAAGTACAACGTTGTCCCGGAAGAAAGACTTGCTTCCTTTTGCTCTGACAATGTTCCCCAACTCTGAGAAGTGTTTTTTCCAGCAGGGCAATGCTCCATGCCACACAGCCAGGCCAGTAAAGGTGTGGATGGAGTATCACCAGGTCAGGACCCTGTCATGGCCAGCCCAATTTCGAGACCTGAATCCCATAAAAAAAACTCTGAAATGTGATCAAGAGGAAGATGGATGGTCACAAGCCATGAAAAGAAGCCGAGCTGCTTGAATTCTTGTGCCAGGAGTAGCATAAAGTCACCCAACGGCAATGTGAAAGACTGGTGGAGAGCATGCCAAGACACATGAAAGTTGTGATTTTAAATCAAGGTTATTCCACCAAATATTGATTTCTAAACTCTTCCTAAGTGTAAGCATTAGTATTGTGTAGTTTAAAAATGAATATGAGCTTGTTTTCTTTGCATTATTCGAGATCTGAAGACACTGCATCATTTTTGCTATTTTGACCAATTGTCATTTTTCTGCAAATAAATGATCTAAATGACAATATTTTTATTTGAAATTTGGTAGGAATGTTGCCAGTAGGCTATAGAATAAAACTAAGATGTACATTTTACTTTAACACATACCAATAAATAGTAAAACCAGAGAAACTGATAATTTTGAAGTGGTCTCTTAATTTTTTCCGCGGCTGTATATAAAATACATGCAAAATTTCATACATTAACAATACGTGTACATATTTGTGTAAATGCGTTGAATTTAGTTTGTGTGTGCATTTCTGTTTGTGTCTGTGTGTATCTTGGTGTGTGTGTGCATGTTTTACTCTGTGTGTGTGTGTATGTTTGTAAGTAAGTGTGCGTCTGTGTGCATGTTCTACTGTGTATGTGTCTGTGTGTGTCTGTGTGTGTGTGTATGTTCTACTGTGTGTGTGTGTGTGTGTGTGTGTGTGTGTGTGTGTGTGTGTGTGTGTGTGTGAGTGTGTGTGTGTGTGTGTGTGTGTGTGTGTGTGGCGTGGCAGGGCTCAGCCAGTATTCCCCACACACCCAGGTGCCAGTGCATGCGCTCAGGGACGCGGGCGACGACCATCTGCCAGGTTGGAACAGGGAGGTGGGGTGGGGGTGGTATTCAAACATGCAGGTGCTGTACTGCTACCCCCCACCCCCCCACCCCACCCTAGCACGCGAGGTAAGGCTGTCTGTGTGTGTGTGTGGAGGGGGTGCAGGGGCACAGAGAGGGCAGAGGTGGCCTCATTTCCTGTTGGTACTGCTCAGGATTGACATGCTCCTCTCAACCTGTCCCTTTACATCTGCAAGAGGCTTATATCAGAGTGAACATAATCACTGTGCTGTTTTCGTGCGTGTAAGTGCTGCATGCTCTTTTTTCTCATTAACCCCCACCCCCCCCACCCCACCCCCCCCAAACCCCACCCACATAACTCACTTCTAAAATACAAACACAAAACTCTCAGCATACACTGGTTCATCCTATAGAAAACATAGGGAGTGAGTTCAAATGGAAGAACCACATGTGAATGGGTATTTCCTGTGCCCCCCACCCTGCCTGTCCATATGTGCTGCTTATTCCAACATCCACGGGCATATGCGGCACGAGCTGTATGCCTGAGAACTCCTGCAGCTCTGTGCTGCCATACAGATGTTTACATGCCCCCCCCCCCCCCCCCCCCCCCACACTCCCCCACCCGTCAATGCACTCCAAACCCCACCACACAATGCAATTACTTTACAATCAACTACTACAACCTAATCCTGCCTTCAGAGCAGAATCATATTAAACAGATATGCTTACCTAACCTATTTGCTTAAGGACCATATCTGGGATATAATCCTAATATGCTATCAAGCAGTGCAGTGGGGGGATTTGGATGCCAAGCAGTTCAGGTGTACTGGGCTGGAAGTCAAAGGCTTAGCGCAGAGGTTATTGTAATTTTTTAAATAACACAAAAGCAGATTTCATTATTAAAAGGCTGAGGAGACCATCTGTGGACAAATACTTTTCTCTTTGTTTTTTTTGTTTTTGTTTTTTTTAGTAGGCCTACTGCATTGTGTTTCAGCCCCACATTTTACAATATTTTATATTTCTCTGTGCTTGTTGTTCTCTCTTTCACGCTCTCTCTCTCTCTCTCTCTCTCTCTCTCTCTCTCTCTCTCTCTGACTCTCTGTCTCTCTCTCTGAGATGTCAAAACAATTGGGGGAGTTCAAGGCAAAGTGCACTAATACATTTTGTGTGATTGCAGAAGGGTAAGCAGATTCGGTGTGTGCTTGCTCATGTAATTACTTCAGCCTAGGCTAGTAGGCCAAATAATCATTTGACATTTTTCAGGAATTCTACCATTTCAGGAAGTATGGTAGGGATGCTCTGATGTTTATCCCCCTGGTCTGAGCTCACATGTGAACCAAAGCGATGCTGTCTCATACATAAAGATATGCACAGGCACAAACACTCACATGTGCACACACACACACACATTCAAACAAAGAGAGAATGTTAGAGAGAGAAACACATAGATTCAGGTGGCACCTCAACATGGCCCTTCTGATGTGTTGGAAGTGTGAGGCTTAAACTGATATTAGATTGAGTGTTCAGGCCCATATCTGGTAAGGAAAAAACATGCTACATTCAAAAGTAGTTGCTAGTGTACGTCACGTAAACACCTAAGCTGATTGTGTTTCATCATCCCACTGTTGTGGCAGGCTGGCAGTTGAATCGTAAAATGACTAGTACATGGTTCTGTGCTGCTTATTTAAGCGGCGTTATCCATAAGTACCATGATGTGACAGGAAGAATTTTACCTCATGTGGGAAGAAAGAAGTGATATTTCCTCAACAATGATTGGAATTCAATAAACCATTACCATTATATCACACTCCTATGACCAATCACATATCTCCGACAGCCTTCTTTATATAAGACAATAAGAAAAACGAGACATGGTGGCCACCCATGGCCTGTCCTTTACCATCTGAAGTGGCTTCTGCTGGTTGAGGGGGGCTGACACTTTGGCTTTGTGTTGCCGGCCTCTTGTTGCTTTTGAAGGCAAACACAATGCTGAGCTGTTTGTCACCTCTGGCCCAGGGGCATAGATAGTTTTAAAAGCACAAAGGCAAAGTCGACTGCAGGAAACTGCTGACGGAGACAGACACCCAGACACACGCACACACACACACACATACACACTGACATACACAAGCAAACTTAAACACACACAAACACATCAGCACAGAGACCCATGCACACTCACACACATAAATACACATAGACATACACATGTCTTTACAGTCACTCACACACACACAAACACACACACACGCGCGCCAACACACACACGCACACACACACACACACACACACACACACACACACACACACACACACACACACACACACACACACACACACACACACACACACACACACACACACACACACACACACACACACACACACACACACACACACAAACACACACGCATACACTGCCTTGGCCTATCATGTTACCTCGGGGCTCATCTGTCCTGACGCACACTTTCTGCTGGTTGCCCAGGGGATTGCGCTGATGACAGAACAAAGGCACTAACATAACGTTTGGCGCTCCAGCTGTTTGCCTCTGCTGTCCAAAGGCCAGACTGGTAAACTAGTGGCTTGTCCAGGGAACTGCTTTCCACCCTGTGTGGTTCCCATTTGTTGCACTAGTAGGGAGGCACTAGGGAGAACTCAGTGATAATTCAACAGTATCAATCTCTATCATCTTAGCAGTTTTACAAGCGTCATACATAGCATTCATATTCATTTCATGACAAAAATAACTCCCGGTAAAACTGCAAACCACCTAACTCTTGATGCACTGTAACTCTATGATATAAATCAGTCACACTCATGATTATCAGTAAGCCTAACTACGACCCGATCCCTGGTTTATGTAATTATAATGTATCAATGAGATACTCTCTACCCGAATTAACGCTATCTGCACTGTCCGTAATGGTCGAGTACAGGGGCGTAGCCAACGTGGTGGCCAGGAGGGGCCACGGCCACCATTGGTCAGAGAATGGCCACCCTGCCGGCCCCCCTCAACAGAAACGGTAAACGGTATAAAGCGGAAATAAATGCATTAGTATTTTTTTATGAAGTGGTCTTATATAGTCATTTGTCACTTACACTACAAGCCCCATATTCTCAGCATGTGTGTGAGTTTTAAAATAGTAGTTTTTGACAATTAAGTGCCACCCCAAATAAAAGACTGGCCAGAGCTGGCCCCCCCCCCCAGAAATAATGTATTGGCTACGCCCCTGGTGTAGTACCACTGTAAAAAGACAAGGCTATGTATAAAACAGACAAAATCCAACTGTACACTTCAAGCCTAATCTGTTGTGCTATCAGTGGGCATAAACGTGCTCCATAAATATGTAATTGCACAATAAGTAATTAACCACATAATTATTACTTAAATACTTGCATAATTCGTCTGTAAAATGGTTTTATAATTATGCATGTGTGTGTGTGTGTGTGTGTCAGACGTTTCACTGAGAGAGAATCAGGCATGGTGGAGTCCAGTGATCCACAGTGTTTGCTGTCACACCCTGACTGCCTCCTTCCGGAACTTTCTGCCTGTAGACTCGATGGCATTTACGGACAAGGCCCATCAGCAGGAGCTGGTCCATGGAGAGGCCAGACATGGTCACGCTTTAGTTCTGGTGAATTTAAGGACCGACCCACAGACACACTCACCATAAACACACACAAACACACACACACATATGGACACATTTACACACGCACTGAGAACATAGTTTTGTCAAGGAGATGC
The DNA here is from genome assembly GCF_963457725.1 of Sprattus sprattus. Taxonomy (NCBI): domain Eukaryota; kingdom Metazoa; phylum Chordata; class Actinopteri; order Clupeiformes; family Clupeidae; genus Sprattus; species Sprattus sprattus. Next base: position 28,134,675 of record NC_137913.1, read on the forward strand.
ATCTCTCCATGACAGACCACAAATCACACACTGACACAAACATGGCATCTTGTGTGGAACTTACAGACTATCTGTGATTTTAGAAATGTATTCTTTCCTTTCTTCCGGTTTGCCTACTCTGAGAATCTCCATAAGAACATACCGTCCGCAGAGAATATTGAGCCACTGCTAAAAGGTGGTCTATGGCCGTGTGTGTGTGTGTGTGTGTGTGTGATTGTGTAGTGTGTGTATGTGCATGTATGTACTTGTGAGTGTGTGTATGTCAGCGTGTTGTGTATGTTTTTTGTGAGTGTGTGTACGTATGCCTGGGTTCTTCTAGGATTAGGGTCCCGTCTCGTGTTCTTCACAGATCAGTACCAACCCTGAAGTCGCCGTGCAGTGCGGTGTGGCGCAGCACACTGATGATGTAATGATTTCCCAGCGGCACCCGTGAGCGTTGCTGTGCCGACGAGGCATCACTCACAGCCAAGTGTGCAGATGTTTCTAATTGCTTTCCATTACCAAGAATAACAGCTGTTTATATCTATCAGCAAATAATTCACAAGAGCTCCAGACTGTTAGGATAACATCTCCCACCTGGCCACCATCAGCGGCGGCGAGCGGGCACAACGCCATGCGAGGTGCCAGTCTGCCGTTTGGGCGCCGGGCACTGGTGTCACCTTCACTCGTCTTTACCCGTCGTCTCCATGCCAACCTGCAGGTGTGAGGGGCCCCTCTGTCCCCCTCCTCTGTCTCTCTCTCTCTCTTTCTCTCTCTCTTCATTTCTGTCTGTCTCTCACTTTCCCTCTCAATACAAATTCAAATTCAAATGAGCTTTATTAGCATGACAAATATTGTTTGCATTGCTAAAGCAGAGCATAGACATTAACACATATCAACAAACAAACGTGTGTGTGTGTGTGTGTGTGTGTGTGTGTGTGTGTGTGTGTGTGTGTGTGTGTGTGTGTGTGTGCGTGTGTGTGACTGTGTGTGTGTGTGTGAGATTGTGTGTGTGTGTGTATAACTAACCCTCTCTCTTTATCTCTGTCTGTCTATCTCTCTCTCTCTTGCTGCAGGTGTGAGTGGCCATTTTCTCTGTCTCCTCCTCTGTGGAGAAAAATAAAATGTCTTAAAATGAAAAAGAATAAAAAGTAGAATCCTTACACCTGGCTGAAAGATGCTTAACATATGTATATATACATATGCACATCCAGTGAAAGACACTTGGCAATGGCAAACCATGAGGAATCTTGGAAAAGGGATTACAGAGATGTTGGCCAATGGCTGTATCTTTATGCAGATACCGTAAATCCTCCAATTGTGGCCGGGATTCAATTAGAAGCCGGGCTTCAGATAGTAGCCGGGGTCGTGGTCCATACGAACAAATAAAGGCCGGGCCCCGAATACAAGCCGGGGGTAAAATAAAGTAGCCTATTACTGTAGCCTACCAACATCAGTCCTTCGGCTCAAAGTAGGCATCACAATTTAATTGAATGCATTTCACAAATAGATGTTCTCCTCATGTTTAATATTATAATATGTAATATTGTTGGCTAATTTCATGGGCTGAAATTTCCCCACGTAGGACTACTAGGCGAATGTTTAGCCTAAATCCACGTATCGTATAGCCTACTGTTGTTTATCTGTAACGTTTTAGTTGGCTAGGTTACTTTTTCCAGTAGGTATCATAAAACAGTTGTAGACTTACGTAACTTTGATATTAAATTCAAAGAGATGGTGTATGCTGATTGATTGCTGAAGAACATTCGGGAGAAAAAGAAGCAAAGAAGTTTGACATTGACCCGAGACGAATGCGATAGGCTACGACTAGCAGGTGGAGGTAGAAAGAAAGTTAGGCTGGATATCAAACCAGGTCGTTGAATACATTTTTTCAGTCCGTGATAAGCATAATAGAGTGTCTAGAAAAATGATTAAAATCAAGGCTTTGGGAATCTTTTTCTCCGTGACTGACAGTGGAGACCATAACTCCGATGTTTATTTTTTACGTTGACACATCGCACCTAAAGCGCTACGCGATGTGCAGGAAGTGTTGAACGCATATGCAATGAATTAGATTAGCCTACTGCAATTATGCCCATTATTTAAATAATACAATTCTATAACAGAAGATAAGTAAGAAATAAAGGCCTGCCCCTAATACAAGCCTGCCTCAAATAAAGGCCGGAGCGCTGTGCAGCCTAAGTAAATAAAAGCCCCGGCCACAATTGGAGGATTTACGGTAATCTAAATACAAAGAGCAATTATCAACCGTTTTCAGACCAAAGAAATCTAAATGACAGGGCTATCTGTGAATGGGTGTCTGGATGGAGTATGGAGTACGGATGTCTTCTGATAGTTGTTTGTCTTCTCTTGCTCTTTGTTACATACTGTACACAGACTTTCAAACATGTGGTTTGACTTAAGCTAATATCTGAGTCATACTGGTCATTTTTTTGTTTCTGCCATTTCTCTCTCCCTCTCTCAGTGTATTTTTGAGGATGTGACATGTAGGTTCCAGTAATCAGACAGAGGCAGCCGGCTGAGAGCCGTGAGTTTCTAGCTGAGGTTTGATGGCTGATGAGGAGCAGCTGGTGTGGCTCCCTGCCCTCTCACTATCCTGTTTTCTCCTCCTGCTCTCTCATCCCTCTGCTCTCTTCTCTCTCTCATCCCTCTGCTCTCTCCTCCCTCTGCTCTCTTCTCTCTCTCATCCCTCTGCTCTGTCCTCCCTCTGCTCTCTCTCCTCCTCCTCCTGCTCTCTCCTCCTCCTGCTCTCTCCTCCCTCTGCTCTCTCTCCTCCCTTCTGCTCTCTCCTCCTCCTGCTCTCTCCTCCCTCTGCTCTCTCTCCTCCCTCTGCTCTCTCCTCCTTCTGCTCTCTCCTCCTCCTGCTTTCCTCCCTCTGCTCTATCTCCTCCCTGTCCTCTCTGTTCCCTCTTCCCTCTCTCCTCACACACACTGGTCCACACCACAGGTAAAATGACCACAGGTATGTTACAAGGTGCATATTTAAACCTCCCTGCGAATCAGGGCCAGATCCTGGCCACGTGTGGGGCGAATCAGGGCCAGATCCTGGCCACGTGTGGGGCGAATCAGGGCCAGATCCTGGCCACGTGTGGGGCGAATCAGGGCCAGATCCTGGCCACGGGGGGGGCCGAATCAGGGCCAGATCCTGGCCACGGGGTGGGGCGAATCAGGGCCAGATCCTGGCCACGTGTGGTGCGAATCAGGGCCAGATCCTGGCCACGTGTGGTGCGAATCAGGGCCAGATCCTGGCCACGTGTGGTGCGAATCAGGGCCAGATCCTGGCCACGTGTGGGGCGAATCAGGGCCAGATCCTGGCCACGTGTGGGGCGAATCAGGGCCAGATCCTGGCCACGGGGGGGGGCGAATCAGGGCCAGATCCTGGCCACGTGTGGGGCGAATCAGGGCCAGATCCTGGCCAGAATTAGCAGCAATCTGGGCACATTTCATTTCTTTTCATGGGGAATCAACCCTGATCTCCTTCTACTCTCTTGACAGCCTGATGCTTAGGATGCTGTTTTTTTCCGTCTCTTTATTTTGGCTTGACTGGGCTTAGCTCAGCTCTGTGGGAGCAACTCCATTCTCTCACTTCCTGCTCTTGATACACCAGAGACGTGTCTGCTTCCATTACTGTACAGACTGGCAAATGCTGGAGGGAATGAGCACACACACACACAGACACAGACTCAGACACAGACACAGACACACACACAGACACACACACACACACACACACACACACACACACACACACACACACACACACACACACACACACACACACACATATACGCATGGACGCACATATGCAGTGCACACACTTGCACACGCACATACATACACATGCATATGCACACATTCACATGCACACATACAAGCGAACACTAACATATATGTACATGACACACACACACACACATACATACACAAAAATGCTACATGACACATGAATGCAAACACAAGCAGAAATTAACATGCTCATAAACTGGCACAAACACACACACACACACACACACACACACACACACACATACACATATATATAAACACTAGTTCTATGTGCAACCACAAACACATATAGAGTTTGAATGACTGTATGGTAGAGAGGTATATCTGTGTGTGTATGTAAGAAAGCAGGACATCTGTCTTTTTGTTTTAGCCTCTGTCTTTCCGTCTCTCATTCTCTCCATCTCTCTATCACTATGTCTGTCTGTATGTCTGTCTTTCATTCTGCTCTCTCTCTTACTCTCTTTCCTTCTCTCTTGCTCCCTGTCTCATTCTCACTCGCTCATTCTACCTCTTTTCCCCTCTCTTTCTCTTTCTCTCCCTCATTTCCTCCGTCTCACCCTCCTTCCCTCTTTCCCCGTGAAACCAAAGGCACCGAGAGCAGGCTTGTGCCTCGGTCTGTCTGTCTGGCAGGCAGGCTGTTTAGAATGAGCTATTGGAGGGGGCGCGCAGCCAAGACGAGCAGAATGTCATTATGGCTGCGGGGTGGGGGCTGTGCCGAGCCCTGCCACGATCAGGAGGGATTCATCACCAGAAGTGATGATGATAATGGACTCCGCCGCAAATGACTTTGGATGAGCAGCAGCTCTGGCAAGCGCCCTACGACGCCACTGCCACCACCACTGCACTACCACTCCACGGGCAATATTTATTCAAATAAATAAATAAAAGTATAAATAAGAAACAAGAATGAAGGGGGTGGGTGTTTTTATGTGCATACGTGTGTGTGTGTGTGTGTGTGTGTGTGTGTGTGTGTGTGTGTGTGTGTGTGTGTGTGTAGGGGACATAGGGGCAGTGGGGTTGGGGGGTCCTTGGTTCTGGTTCTGATGCAAATGGGCCCGGTTCTGGAAGAGAAGTGGGGTGATGAGGGGTCTAATGATCCTTCTGGCAGACAGGTGTCGTAATGGATGGAGAAAGCGGATATAAATGAATTCGGTGTGAAGGCGCCAAAGTGCATCTCATTGAGTGGCAGATGTTCCTCGCAGGTTTACAGGGACAGGGCCTGCATGTTTATGTGTGTCAAATATCCAAAAACATTTGCATGTTGACAACTGCTGCAATGAGAAAAAGGATCACAGTACGTAGTGGCACAATTCTGAAGCACAGAAACAAATGTCACCATATGACTGTGGATGGATGGATGTTCACCCAGCCTTTGCGTTTTCTCGTGAATCTCCCTATCGGTTATTTTGATTGAAACCATCTTCTCCATTAGATCTATATTCATTTTGAAATTAATTTTGCACTGGCTTACAGTTATGGTCTACTATAGACCTATCTGCATCATACAGTATAAGGCACAGAAATCACATCATGAAGAACCGATGAAGACAGTGGTTTATATCAAATGAAATGTGTAATATGTTCACAGAGTAGTTTAGAAAAGGCTCACCAAAATCAGCTGTCGTATTAGTTAATACGCCGCACTGTGAATCAGTGAATTATGTGTAGTCAATGAATACTGTTCTTCATAATGTACGCCTACACAGGGGGTTATTCGTCACGTAAGCACACATATGAACAGACGTATAGAGCATGACAAAATACAACCTCATCTCTTTCAAATATGTTAATGCATGTTGCCCAGATCAGCCCTTTTCGATCGAGGTCAACAACAGACAAAGGCACCGGGCTTCCTGTCGCCCATGAAATCAATTATGGACGCCTAACTCCATGACCTTTCACGCCCAAAACAAGGCCTATATGCTAAACAAAAACACACTTCCGGGGGCATGCTTTTATTACATGCTCTTAATTTGTCCGATATGAGTATCTACCCTTAATCATGTGTATTTGCTTGTTTTCAGGCTACGAAAGATCCACAAATAATTGGCAAAAGTTTTGCTCACATGCCGGAAGCCTTCTCTGAGCGTAATAACATTAGCGTCCTGGTGTTGCACGCGAGCAAACATAGCTAAAGGGAAGTAAATAACAATGACGACTCAATTATGACCTAGAGAAACACAGGCTCATTATGGAAACCCCTGACAAACACACAGAAAGGAAAAGAGCTGCCGTCTCCCTGGCGCTCTCCAAGCCAAAGAATGACTCCAAATGCGCATCGACTCATTAAAACAACGCAGTTGAAAGCTTTGGGTTTTGACAGCAAGATCAAAACGCATGTTGCCATCATGAAAGGCGCGGTTTCATGTGCAAATTAAAAAGAAAGGTGCAGTGGCATAACGGGCAGACTGTTGACCACATAATTAGCTGTTTTTTTATGTTGTTCTTTTTTTTTATAATCTGACATTCTGTCATGCATATTAAAATATGCACTCTGCTCTGCTATTTTAATTGGTTAAAGAGTTCAAATAGACAGAACAGCAAAGCAGATCTCTGTCGATTCTCCACTTGGACGCACCTGAAAGGATTTTTTTCTCTCTTTGTGTGTGTGTGTGTGTGTGTGCATGTGTGTGTTTTCTGTTGTGCAAAACATCTTTGGGCGTTTGTTTACCACGCTGGGCTGTGAAGGCTGGCTGGCTCGTAATGTGACAGTTGCACTCTGCCTCTCAGTGAAGCGGACACGAGCGCACTGCGAGAAAGCAAAAGGATGGTTCCCAACTTATCTGATTACCGATGATGTACATCACACGTCCTGCACCCAAGTTCGGAGACGAGAGACGACACGAGTCATGAGCCGCCGCCGACACCACCACATGAGGAAAGGACAGCGGGGCGATGGGGGGGGCGCGGGTGGGGGCGGGGGGCTGGTGGAGGGTTGTAGTGATGGTGGTGGAGGGAGGCAGGAGGTGGATGGGGAGCAGTCGGTGGATGTTTGGTTGTAAACAAGCCGGAGAGTGACAGCAGGCTGGACACTGGGTGAGGTCTAGCTGAAGACACATGCCAGGCCAGTGGCCGCTGCTGCTCGAGAGATGGGGAGAGAGAGAGGGAGAGAGAGAGAGAGAGAGGGAGAGAAAGAGAGATGGGGGATGAGAGAGAGAACTGGCGCAGGATAAAAGGGCCGCCCACTTGTGCCAGGCCGTGCCCAAGACAAAACACAGAGAAAACACACACACACAAAACACACACAACCACACACACCAAACACACAGACACAAATACACACACAAAAAACACACAGACACACACACACACACACACACACACAAAACACACACACACACACACACACACACATACACATACACACACACAAAAACACACACACACACACACAAAAACACACACACACAAAACACACAAACAGCACATAAAACAATTCAATAAAGCCTTCAATAAACACTTTGTCTGTGGGTTGCATTTGCAGGGCTGGGGAGAGTTGGTATGTATTAAACGCTTTTGGCCAAAGCAACATATTGGTAGATAGAGTCCTCCACCCGAGACAAACTAAATCACTTCTTTAGTCATTACTGGTTCTTGTTGTGCTGTTTTAAAGTCCAGATGATTTTTGGATTGGGGGATTTAATCTAAATGAATTCAACAGTAAGTTACTCATTAGTGAACCTTAATATTAGGGAGAGAGAGACAGAGAGAGAGACAATAAGAGAGAGAAAGAGAGAAAGAGAGAAAGAGAGAGAGAGAATTACAGCTACAGGGACCATTTCTGTAACCAGCCGTTATCTCAATTTGTCCTGCATATGTTTCAGGAAAAAGCTCACAGTTCTTTCAGCAGGGTCCACAGAGCCATCAGGGACAGGGGCCGCCATTAATATGCATGCCTCTGCTAAAAGCGCACACAGTGACCTACATGTCAAGGTTCAGTATGCACTCCAACTGTGTGCGGTGCTCGTGGGACGCAGACATCCGTGGTGCTTTAATTAGGGGCTTTGTTTCTGAGGGCCCTGTTCTCCTCTCCTCTTGTCTGTGTGTGTGTGTGTGTGTGTGTGTGTGTGTTTATGAGTGTGTAACGGTGAGAGGCTGTTGAACTCATGTGTTAGGCCAAGAGTTGGGTCACGTCAGTCGCTCAAAACACTCCTCGGCCTCTTCATCATTGTGGTGCTGTGGGAGGGGGGCAGTGTGTGTGTGTGTGTGGGGGGGGGGATTTGCATTAGAAGTGCTGAAGGAGGTGGGGGGGTCAGATTGGCCATTTCAGGCTCTTTCGTCTGGCAGCAGGCCCTCAAAGCTGTTCCCTGGCTCCTGACAGTGACACTTCAACCCCCACCCCACCACCCTACAGCTAGTCAGTCGAGACCCGTTCAGGAGCAGATTTGTTTTCTCTGCTCTCTTCACCAACCTCATTAGCATTTCCTCTCTCAGCCCCTGACACACAATGGCCCTGTTCGCTTCGAGAGGAGTGTTGACACAAGAGGTTCTTCAAAAGAACAGAGAAGAGAAATTGCTGCTAAGAAGGTTGAGAGCCATTTGCTATTTAGCACGAACACACTCTAGCCAGCCTAGCCTACCAGCGGCTCTGTGGTGCCCTGCTGAAGAGGATGGGGGGGGGGGGGGGGGGTTAGCCGTGGCTCTTGTTGGTGCTCAGCACTCGCCTTTGCTCTGTGTCAACGAGGGAGTTAGCATAGCCAATGCTAATGGACAGCTGTTGCCACAGGAACTGAAACAACAAAGGGAGTCGAAACTGTTTCGGGGGAAAATCTGTCACTACTCCGCAAACAGCACGGCCACACTGTCTTGGGGTATAACATGAGGAAATGGAGCTTGGAGGCTCTTTGCATTTCAATGCATAAAAAAAACCCATGTACTGTGGAGTTGTCAACACTTGGCTGGAGCTTGGAGTAGCATGTTGTGTGTGATTGCTTATCTCGAAACGACATGCGCTAATTAACTACATGAATATTACATATTACATTTCCAGCATTCATCAACACCGTCTCTCCAGCTGCTCTGGAAGTAGGTGATGCAACTTATCAGACACAAACCTGAGGACAAAACAGTGGTTTCTAAATAGAACCCTCACACACATACTCTCACAGACACACACATAAACACTCACAAACACTCACGGTTGATGTTGTGGAGCCTCGCTCTGGACTGACTGCGTTTTGGGAGGAGGAGGAGTAGGGGAGTTAGCTGACACTGTCTCTGCTCACCCGCATTAATCATGTTGTGAAGATCCATCAATGGCTACCAGGCTGTTCACCCAACGACAGACTTGGAGCCCTGCATACGGTTGCCATCTTGCTAATTATTTATTGTCCATCCCCACACCCGAGCAGGATGGTGGGGGGTGGGGGGGTTGTGGATGGATGCTGACAGCGGCATAGAAAACAAAAGGCAGGAGGGGTGAAAAATTCAAAAGTCCTCCAGTGTCAACCTTTCTGTGTGAATGCTTCTGATTCATAATCAGGCTGAAGTTTCCTGTCAAGTCTAAGCCAGAACAGGAAGGAAGGGAATATTCATTTAGACAACTGCAGATCAACAACTATGCCTCCATGCAGTCACCCACCATTACCGTAACACACATTTTTCACCAGAGGTGGATCTTGGTACTGGGACATCCCCATTCAAATTTCAGGATGATCCGGATCTGGATCCGGATTCTGGATCCGGATTTGTGTACCTCCTTGCTGGAGGTCAGAAATCTCGGATTACTCTTGTTTTAAATATGCGTCGGGACAAATGTGTTTACTTGCACCCATCCACTTGGATTGGGTATACATTTTTTTGTCATTTTATTGAAAGAAAATGGTAATCGTTTGTATTACTGATCTGGAATATTGATCTGATATGATTGACTATTGACCTGGATAAATATTTATCAACATAGTGATATTTCACGTTTCCCTTCACAATAACATAGCAATGAATCCACAAAATCTTACAGTAATCGGATAATAAGAGCTATGAATATGTTCAGCTCCTGTAGTGAAAAACAAACATCTTTCTGTAGATCTGTAATCTCCCTATACAGAGAGATGCAAGTAATCACGCAACCATATGCCACTGATGTAACCCACTCTTACTGTAGTACTTGCTCCCATGGAAGAGACCCACCTGATCTGGAGTCACAGATGATTATTTCGCTCTAAGAAAAAGAGGGAGAGAGTGAGTGAGAAAGAGAGTGAGAGAGTGAGTGAGAGAGAGAGTGAGAGAGGGAAAGAGTTAGTGAGAGAGTGAGTGAGAGAGAGAGTGAGAGAGGGAAAGAGTGAGTGAGAGAGTGAGTGAGAGCAAGAGTGAGAGAGGGAAAAAGTGAGTGAGAGAGTGAGTGAGTGAGAGAGAGAGAGTTTGCAGAAAGCAGAACCTCCAGCCCTGGTCTGCCCACGCAAGGCCCAGTGCGCTCAAACACAGCCTTTATCCATCTGCTGAAGTGTGACCATGTCCAGGGAAGCATGTTGCCCAGTATCTTAGGAAGCTGCGGGGGCTAAAACTTGTGAACCGCGAGTCTGTTGGTTGTAGGGCTGTAAGAGCCTGGGAGAGATTGAGAGATAGAGAGAGAGAGAGAGAGAGAGAGAGAATGAGGGAGAGAGAGATAGAGAAACATACCACATGTGTCACTTGGAAGTCAAGTAGAAGGCTCTTGGACAACCCAGAAACTTCTGTTCGGATCTTGTCTTGGATGGACAAGCTGTGTGTGTGTGTGTGTGTGTGTGTGTGTGTGTGTGTGTGTGTGTGTGTGTGTGTGTGTTTGTCATTGCGGTGTCTCCGCCTTGAGATCGTTCAGAGATTCCTCTGAATGCGACTGATGACACATGGCACTCACACACGGCTGATGCCACCGCTCAGTCGCTCCAGAACAGGTCCCTCCCAGATTTGGCCCAAACTGACTAACTACTACCCAAGAAGAATAAGTGTGTTGTGATGGTGGTGTGTGTGTGTGTGTGTGTGTGTGTGTGTGTGTGTGTGTGTGTGTGTGTGTGTGTGTGTGTGTGTGTGTGTGTGTGTGTGTGTGTGTGTGTGTGTGATTTATTCTGTGAAATAATGGGAGGAAAAGGCTGAGGCTTGCCCCACATGGACCTTTGGGTAAATGAGGGAGGCTGGATAGCCATTCATGCATCAGAGGCTGAAGGCTCTCCATCACATGGTCTCCATTCAGCAGAACCAGGGAAACTGTCCAGTGGATTAGCGTCAGGTCTCGTGTGCTCAGCAAGCAGAAAGACACACAAATACACGCTCATAGACACACACACACACACACACACACACACACACACACACACACACACACACACACACACACACACACACACACACACATACACACACACACACACACACACACACACACACACACACATACATACACACACACACACACACACACACACACACACACACACACACACAAATACACGCTCACACACACACACACACACACACACACACACACACACACACATACACACACATACACACACACACACACACACACACACATACACACACACACACACACACACACACACACACACACACACACACACACACACACACATACACACACACACACACACACACACACATTGAATACACACACTCTTTAGCTTCTTCTAAGCTAAATCACATAGTCCAATTTAAGTGTGTCTTAATACATGAAGTGGGAATGTTTTCACACACCCTCACTGAACCCCCATACACACACACACACACATTGAGCATGAGATGCATGTCATTTTTATCTCAACAGACATCACACTAGAGATTTTGAGACAGATTGGATAGCATCAGCCTTAGCTCATCATGATAAAGAGCAAGCAGACCTTGATCCTCTCCCCCTCTTTCTTGCCTGTCCACCACTCATGCCACACAGGTCTGGGACAGCAGTGGATACATAACTCCTGCTGCCCAATATGGGAGATGCCTTTCCAGTTAGCGTGATTTACAATATGTGTAATGAGGCGTCTGAATGAAGTGGTTTGTTGTCTGCCGTAACCAGATGGACGTAGGCTGTGATTAGCTGCAATTAGCTCATTCCCCCGAACTGAAGTCGTCCCAGTCATTAATGTACATATTTTACACCTCATTAGAGTGCCAGTGATTGGAGGTTAAAAAAAGCAACAGAAACAGATAAATAATTTTGGGGGAAAGCAAATAAATAAATTAGTAGATAAATAAATAAAAAGTAATCTATTTGCATTCGAGTCTTTGTGGAAATGAATGAGGGGGTGGGGTTATGGCTTAGTTTTTTTGGGTGATGGGGGTTTGTGGGGAAGGGGGGTAGCGATGATGGGGAAATAGTTTTAAATAATTTTTGGGCCACATCTGTGCAAACCAAATTAGCTTCAGCAGGCGTCGCATGATTTTTCCTAATTAACTGTACTTCTTTCCCACTTCCCTCCATCTTTCTGTCGTCTTCTGCTCCCCTTCTCTCTCTCTCTCCCTCTTTTTTGTGATGTAAATGGCTGTCTGCAATCAGGTCTCGGCACAGAAATGTGCATCACGGGGTGAAATGGGCAAGATGTTAACTAATTTTATTTTTAATCTTCTCTTTGCTGCGGAGCGTGTCATTTGGGCGTCGTGTCTCCGGAAATTTCTGCGCCTCTTTCATGGAAACATATTGGGGCAGCATTTGCCAGCTGTCGGCCTCCACTGCCTTCTGCTGCCATTATCCTCAGGCACCACCCCACCTTATGTTTGACCAGCCTGTGAGGAGGGGGCCAATCCAAAATCAAAAGGTGTCTTTTCAATTCAGGCCATCCTCACGGAACACATCCCCCCCCCAAACCCCCCCCCCCCCCCCCACACACACACACACACACCATGCTGCTACCCCCCACCCTCGCCCTCACGTCTTCATATTAACTGCAGAGGGGTGGGGGGGGGGGGGGATTCACACATGACAGATTTTGGCAGGAAGTGGCATGATGTCACCATGCCCCGCCCCCCAACCTTCCCTTCTCTGAAGCAGTATCAGCCTCCTGATTCTGTCCTGCCAGAGTTCATCTTCTGTAGGTTCGGTCCTGCCAGAGTTCCTCTTCTGTAGGTTCTGTCCTGCCAGAGTTCCTCTTCTGTAGGTTCGGTCCTGCCAGAGTTCCTCTTCTGTAGGTTCGGTCCTGCCAGAGTTCCTCTCCTGTAGGTTCTCATCTCTCTAGAACAGATAGAGGTGGAGCACAGCGTTCTTCTTCTCTCCTACCGATTCTGTCCTGCCAGAGTTCCTCTCCTCCTGGTTCTGTCCTGGAGCACAGCGTTCTTCTTCTCTCCTCTCTGTGAGGACAGGGACGATTCAACGATTCAAAAGGTTTTTTTTGTCGTGTCAGATGGCCCTAACTGAACACATTTACACACACACATACACTCATCATGTTACCTCAGCTAACTTTTCTCAGGCCCACTCTCTCAGATGCCCAGACTTTGAACCTTTCATGTAATATGACATTTGTGCAGGTGGCATTCCTTTAGCCCTGTGCCATATGCATACACACCTCACACACACACACATATATCCAAACACACACATATTTGCAGCCCCCCCTCCCCCCGCATATATAGACACTCACGCACACACACACACACACACACACACACACACACACACACGCACAAACACACACACACACACACACATGTATACACACACACACAAAGGTACACATACACACAGGCACACAGGCACACACACACTGTGTGATGTTACTGTGTGATGTTGCTGTGTGATGCCACTCCCTCACATAACCCTCATGAACACTCACTGGCGAGCCATCTGAGCACACGGGTGCGTGTCATTAAAGAGATTACTGCAGAGGGAGGGGGGCAAAGAGTGACCCCCCCCCCCCCCCCCCCCACACACACACACACACACACACGCACACACACCTCCTGTCTTATGCGTGTGTCGCTAATTCTTTGCCTTATTGTCTTATTTCCCCATGACTCAGGTTCCACGGCCACTGCTTTACTGTCCTCTCAGAGACTCTCTCTCTCTCTCTCTCTCTCTATCTCTTTTGTCTTTCTTCACATTACCCGTCTCTGACTATCACTCTCTCTGGTCCCCCCTCTTTTCTCTCACTCACAATTTTACATTTTGTCTCTCCTTCTGTCACCCACTTTCTTTCTTCTTTCTATTTGTCTTCTTTCAATCTATCAATAGAGATTAATGAATCACTCTTTCTCTCTTTTTTTTCTCCCCTTTTTCCTTCTCACAACTCAACATTCTATCTGTCTCTCTCTCTCTCTCTTAATTCAATTACAGTAAATTCCATTCAAAATGAGCTTTATTGGCATGACTGTTTCAAAGCAGTGCTGCCAAAGCAAACATATTTTATACACAATAATGCGATGTCTTGGATACAACATCTATTATGTAAGGGACAACGGCCGACGAGCTGTACAGTTCTACAACGATAATGGACGATGCAGGGCAAAGAACCCCACGACGAGTTGCTCTGCGAAGTCCATTATCTTTGTAGAACTGTACAGCTCGAAGGCCGTTATCCCGCTTATCTCCCGTTTGTCAAATGTTTTGCTCCCGAGAATATTAAAGTTAATTATAAAATCTTCCATTTCTGTTTTCCTTGTTAACTAGATTGAAACTTTGTATCCGCTATCCTAGCTGTCAAAAAAAACGAGCATTGATATGTATCCGCTAGCTGTCAAAAAAAAAAAACTTTACGTTGATTGTCAATGGTAACCATTCAAGAGCATTGATATGGAACGGCGATTTAACTTTTCTACTGGGACTACGTCCAAGGTGTCCAGTTATTTATTACACGGCTCTTCTCAATGCTGCATGCTCCATTCACTTGAATGGGGCTTCCCAACGTTCTGCGGTCCGTTATTAACCGATAGTGGACCGCTGCTATGCAATAATGACCACTGTCAAGGAAAGTGGCCTTTTTGCCTCTGATTCACGTATTTCATAGCACTCCGCAAGTAGTCCGGTAACTTTTCAATGGAGTTTCAGCGGACGGTTGAGCAGCTGTGTTCTAAAGAATGTTTGTTAAATGTTTGAAGTTCAACATCTTTGACGAACTATTTCTCTGCTTTCTCTGCTTTTTAACACTAATGGTAACAAATAAATTGTAAAAAAAACACAGTGTGTTTTCTTTTCGTATTGGCAAGTAGCCGTATAATAAGCGGGATAATGTATAGAACGCCGGGGTGCTGTTCGCCCTGTCGGGCTTATTTTCCTGACAATAACCTGCGTTCTATACATTATCCCTTACTATTATAATAATAATAATACAAATATGAATACGTATAATACTACTACTAAAAATTGTTTTAAGTAGTAGTACAACTACAAATACTTCTCTCTCCCTCTTAATCTCTTTCTTTCTCTGTCTCTCTCTCTCTCTCTCTCTCTCTCTCTCTCTCTTTCTCTCTCTCTCTCCGTCAGTCATCGTCTCTCTCTTCCTCTCTCTGCAGGCCCAGTAGGAAGGAAGGCTGGCTGGAGCATGCTGGGCACATCCTCATTAGGGGATCTGTTAGCCTCATTTTGCTCCTGTCACAGGCAATCTCTGTTCCCTCTGCTCCCTTCCCTACGCTCAGACCCACAGCAGAGGAGAGGCAGGGAAAGAGGGGGAAAGAGAGACATGTAGAGGGAGAGAGAGATGAGGAGGGGATGGGGGAGCTATGTTGTGGGAGAGAAAGAGAGAAAGAGGGGAAAAGACAAAGAGGTGTGATGGGAAAGAGAGGTAGAGGAAGGAAAGAGTGAAAGAAGGCAGAAAGAAGAGTGAGAAAGATATATGGGGCAAGAGACAGATATGGAACAGATGGGGGGGAAGAAGCAAGATCGCGGGGATCAGCTGTAATTTGCTTATATTCACCTCAGAACCATTTTGTTTAAATTCACCACGACTCTCTTCTTGGCCTGGTTGGTAACAGCGCGCTCGGGGACAACAGACGTTCAGGTCTGTGGGGGTCTGCATCAGTCACAGGCCAAGCTGTAGATATTTCTGTTAATGTAGGCTGTTCTATTCTGGGGAGGTAAAGTCTGGGAAAGCTTCCAAACGCCATGGCAACAACATCTGGCCCCGTTAGAGATGGCCATGTCTCCCCCACCATCAGCCCTACCCCTCAAAAAACGTTAATGAAAATGCAAATTAGCGGTGATTACACATGAAAGATTATAATGTGAATGCACAAAAAAAAGTATTTTTCAAAATGGGAGGTCAGAGAGGTTTGTGAGACGTTGCAGCCTCCATGCCAAACAGATATGTTTGACAAACCTCCTGAGCAAAGTTGAGGGTTAGGTCAAAACTTCCTTCCTTCCTTTAAAAAAAGAAAAGCATTGTCTATTGTGTCTTGTCTATTGTGAGGGTATTGCAGTGTGTGTGGAATATGTTGAGGGTATGTGGGGGAAGGGGTAGCAGTGTATTTGTGTTTGTGTGTTTATGTTTGGGTGTGTATTCTGGGGTC
>NC_137913.1:28163389-28170889 GCF_963457725.1 Sprattus sprattus
CTCTGGGCCTCCTTTCCTCTTCGTCTGCCAACTGTGCCACTAGCTCCAGGGCCCGGGCGCCATCTTGGCTCTCTGGGAGCCAACAGGCTCGAACAGTTTGGTGGAGGACAAAAAAAAGAAAACGTAATAAATTGAAGGAGAGAACGCGTGAGTGTTTGTGTGTGTCTCTGTGTGTGTGTGTGTGTGTGTGTGTGTGTGTGTGTGTGTGTGTGTGTGTGTGTGTGTGTGCCGATCTGTTTGCACATGGAGTTTGCTGCAGAGATAGAGAACAAGGCTTTGTATGTGGGGAGTGGGGTGGGGCACTGACAATATGAAACATTCATTTTGCACTTTCTGTGAATCCCTCTGATGCATTCCTAGTCAGGAGCATCCGGTCTTTTCTTGGTTAAGGTCCTCTTTGACCTTACAGTGCTGAGCCCATAAAGGTGTGGAGGAATATTTTGTTGTTTAATTAGTAATCTGAAAGTTACAGAGGCAATAAAGCTGATCTGATCGTTATTCATTAACGTGTCAGAAGAGAAAAAAAGCCCATCCTTTTCTGAAAGCTTGTGGATTCACCCCCAATAACGGCAGATAATAAAACCCAGGATATGAGCTTGCACTGGATATAATAAATGTCCATTAAATAGGGGCCTGCATGTGGGGGAGGGGGAGGGGGGCAGAGATGGGAGAGGGAGAGAGGGGGGATAGAGATTCAGATGGTCAAGCATTGCCCGAAGGATGGGACATTCACACTACAGAATGGATAAGCTTGCCAAGAAGCCAACACTTGCTTCCGGCGTAGAAAGAGACTGAGAAAGAGAGAGAGAAAAAACAGTGTGAGGGTGAGGAGATAAGATAGAGAGAATAAGAAGTAAAGAGAGAGATAGAGAGAAATATAAAGAGAGAAAGAGAGAGAGAGAGGATATATGATATGCGTATGAGAGTGAATTAAGGTCTTTTGCTTTGCTTGACATTGACCTGTACTTATCTCCTTAATTCCTTTTTATTAACATGAAGGGTCTTGGCCTGGTGTCTAACGTTAACCCATTATGGCATAAGCCCTCTACAAAAGCCTTCTAAAACCTAAGGCGTTCTTTGAAAACAACCTCAGGGTTTTTCTGAAAAACTTGACATAATGTTCACTAAAACCTTTATTTCTTTATAATGCATTTGAGAGCTTAAACATTTAGCTTTGAATGAAAAGTATTGCCTTTGCCCTAATGTTGATTAACATTTGGTTTAAATCAATAAGCAAAAATGGATGCCCACAATAAATACATTTGTGGCACAGTAAGAAAAGTGGCACTGCAAGAAAAAGTATAACAAACAAAGTATACGTAGTAAAAAGTCATCATTAAGTCATCATTTACTATGATCACAGCTTCGTTGCACTGTCTGCACATGAGCATCAGCGCCACTCCCTGCAGATCCTTCTCTTCTGAGAGCCTTCTCAGTGTCATGGTCAGATAAGGCTCTCTCAGGGAATGTTTTTTAGAGGAGCACTCCTTGCTGTCACTAGGGTGACAAGTTCCTATGCCAGGTCCTCCCGCACTCCACTTGGCTGTGAATGTTTCAGCTCCAGCACGCCTTACAGCAACATATGCATGGTAGCATCCGAAAGCCAGTTGACACAGTGAAGGAGATGTAGTGCACATCACAGATGGTGATAATCTGGGAGATACACTATAAAAGAGTGGTGCTGGACACGCTAAAAGAATGGGACAACAAGGGAGCGTGGCAGGAGTCCTCGGAGCTGTGTACCACTGCAAATAGTGACTAATTAGAAGGGCATGGCAGGGAAATTAAATCAGGTATGGTTTTTGCCTGTGTGTGTGTGTATGTGTGTGTGTGTGTGTGTGTATGTCTGTGTATGTGTGTGTCTGTGTGTGTCTGTGTGTGTCTGTGTCTGTGTGTGTGTGTGTGTCTGTGTGTGTGTGTGTGTGTGTGTGTGTGTGTGTGTGTGTGTGTGTCTGTGTGTGTGTGTGTGTGTGTGTGTGTGTGTGTGTGTGTGTGTGTGTGTGTGTGTGTGTGTGTGTGTGTGTGTGTGTGTGTGTGTGTGTGTGTGTGTGTGTGTGTGTGTGTCTGTGTCTGTGTGTAGGTGTGTCAGTATTTGGAGTGTGCCATGTGTTACTGACATGATCTGCTGACCTGACTGACATTGGGAATCATTGCCATGGTGATTAAACCAATCCAGGAACCGATAAAATCCCAGCCACAGCTCAGAGCACATTAAATTTAAGGGATCATTTCAGGAATTATGGACGCTTCTCACAACTTCATCTAAACCCAAAGTGGACTCTTCTTCAGAGAAGATGGACACAGATAGAATTTATGTCTCTTTAACAACTAGGCAAAATTGTGTCCAGTTTTCCAACCCAGAGGAGAATAGATTTTGATCTGTGGTAGGCAGTAGCTAACCATGGGTCACATCTGGGGCTGAAAATGTTCACATGAGGAGACCCATCTGCTGCACTGCCATCAGCAGCTTTACAAACACCATTGCCATAACCACTGCCAGCAAAACCACTATTGAAATCACCATCACCATTACCACCATTACAATCACCATACCATAAGGACCGCCAACACCTTAACATCACCACACTCTCATCACACCATAACTGCCTCCATCACCACCACCATCACCACCACCATCACCACCCCAAAACCACAACCATCACCATACTATACCATAACCACCATTACTGCCCCTAAAACCACTGACACAGCCACCACCAGCACCATCATTGCTATCGTCATCACGGTCACCACCACCAACGCAATCACCATCTCCAGTCTTCACAGCTGTCAGGACAATGCCTGTTATACTTTTTTTTCACTTAAATTCTCTCTGTTTCTGCCTTAGAATCTTTTTCCTGTGTGTCTAATTCTTCTCTCTGTTTCTGTCTGGGTCTATTGAGGCTTTGGTATGAGGTATGCCAGATTTCCCTGCCTTTACGGTATCCTCTGTTCCACACCTTTTCTCCTTTCCTCTCGCTTCTGTCCTCTCCTTTCTCTTCCTATCATCTCCTCTCCAGCCCTCTCCTCTCTCTCCCTCTCCTCTGCTCTGCTCTGCTCTCACCCCCCATGACCCAGCAGACTGAGTGGAGAACATATGTGCTGTCTACTGCATCTCTGCAGGCCAACAATTGTAATGCTCTACCGTGAATCTGTGATTTAGAGGCCAAGGGGAACACAGCAGATTGTATTTGGAAATAGAAATCTGTGTGTTACAGCCAGGAGCTCTGCTTTGTGACACCCAACAACCTTATGTATTACTGTTACTATAGTAACTATTATTACTGTTGCTATAGTTACTATTGTTACTGTTACTGTTACTGTTACTGTTACTGTTACTATTCCTTCATTTATTTTCTCCATAGCTAATTTAACCTCTCCTGCAACATGACAGCACACTCCAATGTATACATGCACAAACATTTTTAAAGATAGACCTTTCTGACATTTTGTAAAACTATCACAAAACATTTGTAAGATATAACACCTTTTCTACAATGTCAATACCTTTGCAGCATATCTCACGTTAATGAGAAGTTTGCACACCCCACCACCACTCATAAAATATTACACCCTCTTGATCTACTAAGCTTTGAGATCTGGAGTTGCTGACCTCTCCTTTGAACGTCCATCTAGCCAAATCAATTAATTACTTCTAAAATGAGTCTGAGCATTAGAGAGAACGCCATGGCAGGTCACAGTCATCTAAGCCTCGCAGGAAATGTGCTGATTCTCAGACGTATGCACAGGAGAGGGGTGTGTGGCGGTGACTTCATCCATAGATCAGAGTAATTGCTGTATTAAGCAGCAAATTGGAGCTAAAATAACCAGATGCAGAGGAGACGGCCGGGGCCCCACTCGTGTGATGGTTATTCCGAGGTCAAGGAGAGTTCAGGCATGGAGGAGGTAATTGCACAGGGTCAAGTGCACCCAGACACACACCTCGTGTTCAGCCGCAAAATTATCCTCACAAATATACTATTTTTTTCTCTGAGAGGGACAGAGGGGGATGAAGGGGGGGGAGGGAGGGAGGGTGAAGAAGATAGAGAGAAAAAGAGAGGGAGGGAAAGGAGGACAGAGGGAAAGAGGGGGGGAGAAAACGAAAGAGAGAAAGGGTAATTGTCTCCACGCTTATGGCTAGTCATAGCCCATTTCTTCCTCCATAAGTCTTTATTCTCTCTGGGCTCTGGCTGGTGGAATTGGATCTCTTAGCACAGGGTGCAGTGGTAATATGGTCACACTTCCGTGTTATTAGCGTGTGTTACCGCCAACCCGGCCAATGTGAGGAGACGGAGGTAGTGGGTGTGTGGAGTTGCTGAGGTCTCTGACCCCCACGCCACATTAGTCAAGCCCTCAAATAGGCTCTCCCTCCCTGAATATAGCGCACATAAAGCATGATTCAGGGCATTAGGTGGACACAGTCTGATGTGTTTAGGTCTCTGCCGTCACTAAATGACTGCAGTGGCCTCGCCCATGTACTTGTATTTCTCAGGTGTTCGAGCAGGTAGAGGCACAGAATTTCAAGTACACATGTGCAACACTATTATTGTTATGATATTTTTACGTTTTACATCAGGTGTTTTAGCAAGTATTATGTTCTAACACTGCATTTGTCGTTATCCATATGTCGGGCTAATAGCAACTTTTATTCATCTGTTATAACACAAACAGTAGATAACATATTCCAATTTCATTCCAATTTCCCAAAAAACTTGAATGCTGTATCAATCATAAAAATACACACCACATTTTGTCATTCCAATTTATACATTCTGCATATGAAAATCAAGCTTCAGATCAAGCACTTCCGGTTATACTTAAATAGCCTCATCAAAAAACTTGAATGATGCTAAAAATCATAAAAATACACACCACATTTTGTCATACCAATTTATGATATAAATATGATATGATGCAGTAATTCCAGCTCTTGAATCCTCCATCATAACACTGACATGACCATGCCATAAATATGTCACAGAAGAGATGATGCTCTTTTGCAGTTAATAACCAGTTGTATAATGGTGGCATGTTATCATCATTGGTAATTTTTAGGATAGCTCTCTTGATGTTTACTGCCATAACAGCCCATGTAACAAGCTAATAATCTACCATAGCATAGGTCTTTATGTCAGCTCTCGTGGCAGTGGCTGATGTTGGTAATGTGGAAATACAGTAAGCTAGTTAATTCTTTTTGAGGTATGTTAGTTTTTTCCCTAAAATATTTAGTCTTTTTCTTTTAACAGAGAGCTCTAGTAGACTTGCAGTTTTTTAGGCTGTTCGTTCAGCTGTAGACTTTATAGAGCTGAGTCTGTAATCTGGACAAAAGGGTACGCTTGTCTCCTTTTTTTAGAAAGAGTTAGAAAAGACTGGATTAATATCCCTTCTATAAACTAGAAACAATCTTGCTGTAGGTTTATAGTGTGGAAGAGAGAGCAGCCAAGGGAACCAGCCCCAGACACTGAGCACTGACAACAAACTGGAAAAGGTGAACACAAGTGAAGTGAAGTGCAGTGTTGCTCCTTGTCTTGCTCTCTTTCGTCTTGCTCTGACTACGTATCAGCTGTGTGTGTGTGTGTGTGTGTGTGTGTGTGTGTCTGTGTGTGTGTGTGTGTGTGTGTGTGTGTGTGTGTGTCTGTGTCTGTGTGTATGCGTGGGTGTGTCATTGCATTCATTCATGTGTTCATTTGCAAGCGTGTGAGTGTTCATATGAGTATGTGTGTGTGTGTGTGTGTGCACGTGTGTGTGTGTGTGTGTGTGTGTGTGTGTGTGTGTGTGCGTGTGTGAGTGCATGTGTTCACGTATGTGTGAAAAAAGCTTACTTTAGGGGAAGACATTGTGCAGCCAAGCACACAGCAGGGGTGTGAAGAACAGACTGAAGCCTCTGAGGCATATGTGCAGTATACTGAACACGTCCCCACCCTGAATAGTACATATGTCCCCTCACTGTCTGAAGTCTCCGAGCACTGTCTACGTCCCCATACAGTCTCAAAGCACTGTCAATGTCCCTTGCACTGTCTCAAGTGTCCAAGCATTGTCCACACGCTGTCCTGTCTGAAATGGACACTGTCTCTGAGCACAGTCAATGCCCTCAGATTATTTAAAAAATATGATCATTATCAGTTTCCCAATCCTGTCTGACTGTCTGAGAATAATCATTATTCTCATACTCTCTGAAGTATTTCAGCATTACCATTGTGACCCTACTGTGATCCTTATGAGCAATATCCCTACAATGTCTGCGGTATTTGTCTGTCTCAAGTGTATTGAAATCATTATAGTTTTCAGTGAATCCATGATGCGTAATTGTCTGAAAATGAACAACATCCCTATACTGCCTATACCTCTATATTAAGTTCAGCAAAGTGAGTGTTGCCAAGTGTCTGAGCATTGTGGTCTTACAATTAAGTATGAGCAGTTTCAATGTCCCAGAGTTTATGATTTATTTGTTGACATTTCTGGTAGACATTACCATCACCCTCACACAGTCCGTCTGTCAGTCTGTTGAGGGGAAATGGACAAAAGGGGGTTCTCCTTGGAAAAACAGATGGACAAAAAGCACACATTTATTTTGAATACATTATGATAATGCATGTTAGTTATGGCTTTATCATCAGTCAAGAGACCATATCGGACATTCCACTTGATTTTCTTTTAACAAATCTGTTTATAACAATGATAATGCTTCAGTCTCTTATAACATATATAACGATATGATACAACTACAGGCATGGTATGGTACTTCACATTGGGACATAGAGCTATGGAGGTTGGCTCGACCTTAAAGTGTCTTAATTTGGCTCTTAAAGTAGAGAGGGTCTATGGGGCGTGTGTTGAAGGTCTGTGAGCAGTGTAAGAGGCGTGTTTCACTGCCCACACAATACGGTTCCAGCACATCAGGTCTGAACAAAGAGAGTTTGATTTATCCAGTGTTAGAGAGAAAGAGAGGGAGACAGAGAGAGAGGGAGAGAGAGAGAGAGAGAAAATAATTCTTGGTCAGGAATTATCTGGAAAGGTCATCCTCCATTTCTGTACAGAAATGATCTTTTCCTGAAATGCAATAATCATTCATCTGATGCTTTTACTGGCTTTATTGAAGCTGACAGCTTATTTAAGCCATTTCCCCGTAGTCCAGCGGGGTCATGACAGTTAACGTGGTGAAAAGTTCCAGTGCCCAGGTTTGCAATCAGCAGGTCTGCGGGGGCAAGGACAGCGAGGTCTGACTCAGGCCAGCGTTACGGTTGCAAACAGAGGTCTGACCGCCCACAGGGGCCTGCTCTCTCTCATCTAGCAAAGCATAAATCTCTCACACACACACACACACACACACACACACACACACACACACACACACACACACACACACAGACACACACAGAGATACATGCACATAGAGCACATGTAAGGCCCACTGCTTCAATAGAGCTGGGAGTCTTGAAGCAGGCAGTATTTTGGAATGTGGGTAAACAAAATAAGAAATGTTTAACTTCTATTTCATTT
>NC_137913.1:28175889-28225889 GCF_963457725.1 Sprattus sprattus
TTGTGCCACCAGAATTTGGTTTGGTTTGGTTGAACCAGTTTGGCACTAGTTTCTTAGAGATCTGTTATAGTAGGTACACATTTAGGCACCAGTGCAGTTCCTTATCCAGTGAACACTGGACACTGATGCAACAATGTGTGACACATTTTACATTTACTAGTTGTGTTGCTTATGGTTCATTGTGGGAAGTTCTTCTAAGCAACATTCAGGTCAATTGAATGTTTTGAAATGTTGGCACTTGTCATGTCAGACTCCCAAGAAAGTTAACTCCTCTTTGCATAAGGGAGCAATTTGAAACATAAGCACAGGACCTCATTTTAGTCTCTTAGCAGCCGGTACGAAGATGTTGTTGAAAGCTGTTTCAAAAGTTTAAAGCTCTAAAGAACAATAGCCATGTAAAATAGTTTAGAAGTAGAAGGACAAATACATGATCACTTGATCAGAGCTGAACTCAAGAGCAGAACACTAATGAAAAAGTGTAGGGCATGGAGCAGAGGTGAAGCGTGAGACGAGGGGTCACAGGGTCAAACAGCCATTAGGCCAAGGGCCAGCCCTCACACAGGTGGGCAACATGGGCACAGATGAACCTATCAGCCCTCCGTGCCAATCATTTGCAGCGAAGTCTAAACACACAAAGGCAGCCAGTAGCAGACCAATATAACCATATATCCTTATACAGCTTACAATGGGATGATGAAATACAGAGAAAGAAAGAAAGAAAGGGTGTGTAAGGTAGTTGGTTTGCTAGTATGTGAGTTAGCTAGTTTCTCATCTACATTGTTAGCTTGTAGTTATGTTGTCCATTATTGGCTGTTTTGTAACCTAGTTGGCAATGTGATCAATTTGTCCAGAGCTCTCTGGCACTCCAATGCTAGTGTGGCAGACAGGTGTAACACCTGTCCCTGGAGTTGGTACTGGAGTCCCTCACCTTTAAAGCCACCCCCTCCATTAATCTTCTTCCACTATTAGCACTAACTGGAGCCATGCTTGATTAAGCTGGCTGCAGGACCCACAGAGGCACTGGTCACACCTGAGACAGGTGTCTGACAGCGGGCTGGAGAACAAAGTCACGGCCCTGAGACTCAGATCGATGGGAGCCATTAACTCAGTTCAAATCCATGGCTCAATGTGGAGGAAATCATTTAGATGGGGAAGGAACACGGATTAAACAACGCGACTGAAAAACAACCACTTACCAGCCATCGTTCGGATGAGTTCTGGTCTGTGGTGCAGAGAAGGTCTTCACTGAAGGTGAGGTCTCCAGATCTATGCAGTGATGAGTCTATGTGAGTCTGCCTGTGTGTGTGTGTGTGTGTGTGTGTGTGTGTGTGTGTGTGTGTGTGTGTGTGTGTGTGTGTGTGTGTGTGTGTGTGTGTGTGTGTGTGTGTTTCTTGCTAATATGTTTGCCTTTGCCATGTTTGGCTTCATGCCCCCAACCCTCTTAAACCTAGTGGAGCAAAGAAGTGATTGGGATGAGACTAGGGTCACAAGTCATGAGACAGCCATTGAGACTCTCCTTCTTTTCCATCAAATTTATCTCTCGCCCCCTTTTTTCTCTTTCCCTGGTTTTCTGTGTCACTCTATCTTTTTCCCTCTCTTTAGTCCTTCAGTAAGGTCACCGCCTTTCTCCACTCATTGGAGAACTGAGCGTGAATCAGAGGGTACATTAGACCTAATGATACCATTCTCTTGTGTTCTGGATCATATGCAGTGTGTGTGTGTGTGTGTGTGTGTGTGTGTGTGTGTGTGTGTGTGTGTGTGTGTGTGTGTGTGTGTGTGTGTGTGTGTGTGTGTGTGTGTGTGTGTGTGTGTGTGTGTGTGTGTGTGTGTGTGTATCAGGGGCCAAGGGCCAGGAGCCAGAAGCTTGGCCACTGTGGGGAGGGGGGGGGGGGGGGGGGGGGCTGGGAGCTCAGCTGTGAAGATGCGACGCAGCATGAAGGTCAGATCGCCACCACTGCAGCCTGCCAGCAGAGACCCCACCAGGGGCCATTTCAGTGCAAGGAGATATTACCACACACACATACACACTTACATGCACACACCCACACACACACACACACACACACACACACACACACGCACACACACGCACACACACACACACACACACACACACACACACACACACACACACACACACACACACACACACACACACGCACACACACACACACACACACACACACACACACACACACACACACATACACAATCAGGGGCGGACTGGGACAAAAAATCGGCCCGGGCATTTTGAACCAGACCGGCCCACTAAATTCGATAACACACCTTTTTAATCTCGAATGTCTACACCAACCAGGCTTATAGCTAGCAGGGCGTCTGCCCTATAGTCTACTAAAAAATAAGAAGAAACGGGACGCCCTACTTTTAGGCAGGACGGCCTAAAGACGCCCTATTTTTCTCCCGTTTTACCTGTTAACTTTGCTGAATGTGATCAAAATTCACCGTTTCAGTCGCTTCAGTGCTTAACGAAGTCTAGAATCATACATATGACCTGCCAATTAGAAAATACAAATAGCATTGCTGTATTTCCGCTACAACAACGTTACATCATGATTCCAACGAAACATTGATTCACGGGCTCGCAGAAGCTCCAGAAGACAGCTGTCTCACCGCACGTCACTGAACCTACTACTGTATGAGTTCAACAAGAGTTTGTGTGTTAAGGTGGTGGTCTTAATTAATCTAAATGCAATACACATCATACACTTTAAAGCTTTGTTCAGAATACGGAGGTATAAGATCGGTCGATATTTTCCATGAAAATAGCGACTGAAGAACCCCCTGTTCTCGTCTCCGAGAGGACAGGCTGTATTGCTCCCTTTTCTAGAAGGGAGTCTATTTCCTCCTGTAGGAAACGCGCTTGATGAGGTGGCATTAACGTTTGAACTACGCCCCTGAACTTCGGGGGGGACGGGAAAACTGGAGCGTATAACGGGCTATCATAATTCGGTATCTGGACAAATTGGCATATTTTCGGAATACCAGGGTTTGGGAATACTGGGCTTTCGGAACAATTGACATGGCACCGCGCACCACTCAAACACACAACATAGAGTGTAGGCTAACGGCTGGCTGTTTCAGAGTACAGTAGGCTGAGGGCTAGCAACAGCTACAGACTTGTCTTGTATGTACAATGCAAACGAACTTGGCCATAGAACATAGTTTCTAAGTCAAACATATTTTAGAGACGTTTTAATTCATGATCAGTAAGCTTACCGTAGGTCGTTGTATCGTATCTCCCTGGCTGTAGCCACCAGCACTGTAATCCACGGGAGCTGATGGCAAACTTTTAGCTAAAGGTAGAAGGTGTTAGCTGATATGATTGGACGAGACCCTAGTCACTCAAGAAGACGGCCAATGGGCCGCAGACTAGCGTGCGCGTGTCAAGCAAGTCAAGGCCATGGGCCACGCTGTTTACCGTCCTAATGCATTATGTAGGCAGGTCCAAATCGAAAGGGGTTTGTGTTGGGTCAGCCCAGGGGATGTGATTGGGCCAGCCCAGTGTCAGTAGGGCCGCTGATGAACTACTTTCGTGGGCCAGCCGGTCAGACCATTATATGGGGAAAAAAATAAAAAATTAAAATTCGGGACCATCGGCCCATATTGCACCCCGGCCCAGCGGGCAAACGCCCGGTATGCCCGATGGCCAGTCCGTCCCTGTACACAATACACAAGCGCACCTAGACTCACACAGATGACGTTATTCACAAAAGTCAAAAATAAGAACACATATACAGTTCAACACATACAACCAAACAGATCAAAAAGACAAAATGAAACACACTCATGAACACATTTCCACTTGTATTCATGCATGTATGCACACGTACACACACATCCACTCAGATCCAGATGCTTATACATTGCCCCACACAGTGAGACACTGTACACACACATACACTCACTCACAGTCACGTTTGGTATTCACATGTGGAAAGCCATGTCAGAGAAACATGAATATTTCATCCTTAAGAGTTAACATCAATTATTCATATAACCCTCTCCTTTCAATCTGATTAAATTAATTATGTTGATAGAATAAGAATTAGAGTTTTTTTAAAGGTTAATATGATAATGTTTATATTATATTTGTCGTGATGGATTCGGTCATTACTATTAATTGGATTGATGACGGTTCAAAGCAGACAGGGTCATTTACACATGAGGATTTTGAGGACTGTGCGGCTTGCCAAAGACAACTCCAACTTCAGAGAGTAACACTGACTGTCTAATGGACCGGCCCAAAGGACCCCAGTACTCCTCTTCCTCCAGCAGACTTTACTCCACTCTACAGAACCTCTTACAGTGATGCTGCTCACTCACCAGCATCACTGCTGATACCCAACCAGTCCCTCAGTGAGTGAGTGGTATTCTTATCAGACTTGGATCCACACTGAAGACAGGAATTGCTCTCTTTATGCGTGAAAAAAATTAGTCGTGGTGATTTTAAATGTTTTTACACATTCAATCAATGAAGAAATGATTTGTTTACTCCGACCACATATTCTGTTCCATGTTCTGCTCCTCTGTTCCTTCGTAAATATGCGTCCAGTCATACAATAACACATATTCTATTCCTTCAATCAAGTTAATGTGTGTTTCAGCATTCAATAAGACATACTGTAAAGTATATGTAAAGTGAATATGTGTATGACCACTCAATAAAATGTAATATGTGATCAACTGAATAAATCTATACTGGTTAGCTTCACTCAATGCCAGCTGTCTTAGCCAAAGTGTTAAGTGCAACCTGGTAAGTCTTGTCCTTAAGTGCGCGTTAGTGATCAGTGGATCGGAGGTACACATGTTCCCATGTTCAGCACTTAGCCCAGCGGTGGAGGGCAATAGGACCCCCTCCTGCCCCCACCCCCACTCCCATTGCTGGGAGGGAGTCCCCATCCTACTGAGGTTTAATTAGCTAATTAACTACTTCATTTAGAGAGCGAGAGAGAGAGGGTAGAGAGAGAAAAATGGGAGAGATAGTGAGGTAGTGAAGGGGAGAGGGAATGGAGTAGAGGAGGAGAGATAAATGGAGAGAGGAAGAAAGCTAAGAAAGAGAGGGAGAGAGGAGGGAGGGATGAAGAGAAGATATAAATGGAGAGAGAAAGAGAGAGGGAGGGAGTGAGAGAGATAGGTAGGGAAAGATAGACAGGGAGAGAGTGTGATACTATGTGATATTATGCAGATGGGCCTGAACCTTATAAAGCAGCAGGGGTCCCTTGTCAAGGCTAGTGGACACACCATACCAGCTCCGAGTACTGAGAAGGACAAAGAGCGACAACCTCAGGCTAGACACAACCGCCTCCATTCAACAGAACGTGTGTGTGTGTGTGTGTGTGTGTGTGTGTGTGTGTGTGTGTGAGTGTAAGTGTGTGCGTGTGTGAGTGTAAGTGTGTGCGTGTGTGTGTGAGTGTGTGTGTGTGTGTGTGTGTGTGTGTGTGTGTGTGTGTGTGTGTGTGTGTGTGTGTGGGCGTGCGCACAATTTTGCATGCAGAAGAGAGAGAGAGTGAATGAGAGAGAGAGAGAGTGGGTGTGTGATGTGTGTGTGTGTGTGTGTGTGTGTGTGTGTGTGTGTGTATGAGAGTCCATATGTGTGTATACAGTCAATATATGCACATGTATGTCTAAGTGTATAAAGCTAACTCACATGTGATGGGGGGGTTATATCACTGGGCATAACTGCCCCCTATGCCACCCCATCAAGCCTTTAAAATCATATTCCATTTTGCTAAGCCTGAATCTAAATGTGAGTGGAGTGTCATCAGGGCCCGGTACTGAGCAGAGCAGGGGAGTGAGTGAGCGGGTTAGCGGGCAACAGCAGAAGTAGGGCCCCTGCAGACTGATATTGGCTCATCATACTTAATCTAGGGTGAAATTTCCTGCTCTGTGCTAAATGACTTGCAGCCTTCATGAGAGCGGCGGATATTTATTTTTCTCAGGGCTAATGACCTGTCCCACGGACCCTCCCACTGATGCTTATTTACTAGGACCCAGATGCTTGGGCTCAAAATGAGTGGTAATGTCAGCGGGGGACATCCTTCTTGCCGGAGCCTCTGATTGAATCCGAGTGATCCCATTGACATTGACTCTGTGACTTTTAAGGCCATTACCTCTCCTCTTTTTTTTTTCGCTTCCTTTTTTTTTGCGTCGGGGGAGAGTGAGTGAGCGAGAGAGAAGATGAGGGAGAGGGAGAGAGAGAGAGAGAAAGAGAGAGAGAGACATTTTTTTTTTCTGCAGACAGAGAGGGAGAGAGATGATCACCTCATCATCACTCGTGAGCTGACAGCTGATTAGCAACAAATTACTGACAGGAGCACAGGAGCTCGGCTGCAGAGGAGGAGAGGAGAGATGGGGTGGGGAGGGAGTAGAGGATGAGAAGGGGGAGAAGGGGTCGGATAAGGGAGACAGGAGGGCAGGGGAGAGGAGGAGAAAAGAAGGAGGGAAGAGAAAAGGCAGAAGAGATGAGATGAGAGCAGAGGAGAGTAGGAGAGGGAGAGGAGAAAAGAGGAGTGGAGAAGAGAGGAGGGTGAGGGATAGTGAGAGAGGAGAGCACAGGAGGAGAGGAGAGGTAGAGAGAGGGGGAAGGAGGTGACAGGAGGAGAGACAAGAGAGAGGAGAGGGGAGGGGAGGAGAGAAGGGGAGAGAAGAGGAAAGGAGGAGAAAGAAGGGAATAGAGGAGACAGAGGGAGAGCGGAGGAGTGGAGGAGAGGAGGACGAGACGCTGGGAGGGAAGGAGAGAAAAGGCAAGGGAAAGGAGAGGAAATGATGTGCAGGCCCTTACAGAGGCAGCCGCACCAAGAAGTAACTGGTTACAGAGGCATAGGGGCTGTGAGATTATGAACATGTCATGAGAGTAGAAACTCTACTACCAACTAATAGAGTTTGCTCACACCAAATTTTGATTTCTGCGGGGGTATTATTATAGCCGAATTATTTGCAAATGTGTATGGAGAGTTGTGTAACTCCATGTGTATGAAATTAGATTTATGAATGTGTAAAATAATGTCTAAATGCATATTCAGATTTGCATACTGAGAAAGGTGTGATAAATGTGATGCTACTCGGCTCAGTGTAAACAAATAAAGACAGACAAATCTTGCAGACAGACAGACGCATATGCAAATCTGCCATGGCAGAGGTGTGGCAAAAACATGTGTAACATGATATCCAGTCAAGAGACACCTGAGTTGATGTGTAGGTGATGACTTGTCTGTATTTCCAGCTCTTGGAGCAAAATACTTCACCCATTGATATCTATGTACGCAATTAAAGACTTGTCTACACATTCACAAATCTACGCTCACATTTACAGATTCATGTACACAAAAACAAATCTCAAAACACTTGCAAATCTCATTCCATATTTAAGTGTCGGACCAAAATGATCCGGATCTCATTCCATATTTAGGTGTAGGACCAGAACGATCCGGATTAACTGGAAACGCAGACTCGGCACTCCCAGTACAGGTTTGTAAAAGGTTCCAGAACATTTATTTGAGTCAGGACTCGCAATGGGCATAAAAGTGCAGTTATATTGTTCAACAATGTGCATATCTGATGCTCTTTGCTACTAGTTATTAGACAGAGTTGATTTATCTCTCTCTATATATATATATATATTGTAATATATCAATTACAATCAATTATCAATCTATATTATCAATAATATTAATCCTTTACCAAACCCACTCTCACTCAATTCATATTGCTTCATTAACCCTCACCCTATTGGTCCAGGGTCTTTGAAACACACATGCCATTATATATCATATCACATGCCAGATTGACTGTGGATTGGGTCTGGCCTTGATCTGGCATGGAGGCTGCCGGACTAGGGCCACGTCTAGGACAGAAGCATTCCACCTCCTCTTGACAGTATGAGTTTTGAGCCTACTATCACATATCCTCTCTTTAAACCTGACCCTATATCAAGAAGCGCAATCAGCCAACCTGATAACCCCTGTTATATTTTAATTATACAAGAGAAACTGGCCAACCCCACATAACACCTGCAATAGTATGATTACAACTTGAAATGTCGTGTAATAAATGGCGCTAAAGCACACTGCTACTTAGTTATGACATTTTTGTTAATACAGTACATTTCTGTATCAGGTATATCACTGTGTCTAAGTTAGGTAGTAAGGGCTAGGGCTATGAGGGCCATCTCAGTACATGGCTGTGTGCCATTACTTATAAAGGTAATACTACACGCTATTAATACATTTTCTCCATTGTGATAAATGGTAAACTTACAATGGTATGTTATATAAAGTAATATGAAGACCATGTCTTTACAGTGCAGTGAGAGAGGGAGTCTCCCAGAGCTGATAACTCCACATCAGACTTTCCCTGTGTCCAAGATAGTACACAGAGAGTGAAGGACTGTCCTCTGACAGGGTGGACGGTCAGGCAGAGAGACATGGGATGTGGGACACCACTTAGCACCCGTCAGGGTACCCCTCTCCAGTGGGACAGACGTGACAGCGGATGAAAAGGGACACTCCATTTGCTGTGAAGGATTCATTTTTAATGCCGGGCAGCAATCAGATGCTCTCTTAATGACACATAGGTCCCTGTGAGGGGCGCGGGAGAAGGAGAAAGCACTCCTGCTCTCGTACCCTTCTCCTCCCTGGAGCACGGCATAGCCGACTTAAGGCAGCCTCTTCTGAGAGACTCCCGCGAAGCCCTGTGTCCCAAGTCAGCACATAACGAGAATTTTTAGGACAGCTGTGTCCTGAGTAACTTTTTATTTTTTTATTTTTTTAAGACACTCAAGCTAAATGACAGGAAGGGATTACCTCTGGGGGAAACTCTCGGGAACTTGGTTCATGCTGGAACTTGGTGTTCTTCTATTTCAACTGACTAGAAAAATAGTTCCGAAAGATAGTGCGGTGCGGTGCCGTGACAAGAGAAAGAAAAGGCGCAGACGTGCACTTCAGAGAAGCAGGACTGTGTTCCTATGGTTACTCTTTTAGAGAATATAGGCATGAAACTTTAGCATGAGGGCCTTTGATTTGTGCAATTTAGAAAGGGTAGTCCTCTCACTCCTGCTGGACCAAATGCTCTGCACCAGCGTCATTACCTACTCATTGTTATTCAAATTATTATTAACACAAAAGTGGTTTAGTTTAGATGGATTGTTTTTTTTTTTTTGTATTTAGTTTAGTTTAGCTTGGGTTTCAGGCATCTAGAGAAAGGGACATCCCCAAAACATTTTAATAGAATTGTTTGAGCATCCACTTATGCATAGAATCATTTCTCCCTTCTTTTGGGCTTAGTCCTGGTCAGTCGCATTGTCCGAATCGGTGTGTATTGTGTGTAGGTGCCTACAATTAATGTATTGAATGATAGATGCGATGTGTATTGTCTGTGTTGGTCTAGCAGAGGTTGTGGTGACCAGCAGCTCATATAAGAAAAGGGTGTAGTTTACAGGGCTGTAATGCATTTCCCAACCTTGCTGACAGCCACAACGCCATCTTGTCTTGTCTGTCACGCGGCGGGGTTGTCCCTCGTCTCGTCTGTCTCAGTGTTCCTGACAGGAATGGCCACCTCAGGGACGTTCAGACCGCACGTTCACCAGCTAAATCTCTATTCGGTACCTTTAGTGGCGGAGAGAGAGAGATCCCGGCTGTATTTCAACAAACAGCACATCGCTGTCACCACATGATGCAGGCGACCGGGCGAAAGCCCCCATAAAACATCAAAAGCACAGAGCGAGCGGCCAGGTGCAAACACACACAAACATACACACACACACTCACTCACACACACACACACACACACACACACACACACACACACACACACACATTGACACATTCACACACATGGGATTGCTTGTCAATCTGGCCTGCCTACTCTTAAGTGACTGCTCTGTCAAAAGCAGACAGGCAACACATGAAAACCATTGGGGAGAAAATGATGGGTTGTGTTGTGTTGCAAAGACAACAGACAGAAACCCCTGTGTGGATCACATGGCAGCCAGGTATGCACAAGGGGGGGGGGGGAGTCTGTCACCTGAATCATATGTAGACAATAGGCCCCTAAGGCATATATGATCATAAAATGTCCTACAGTCATAAAATAGTTTCTTTCCCAAAAATCTCAATAAACATTCTTAAAGTTGATCCTTTTTTACTCCACAGATCCATTCCCTTTGCAAATACACACTTGTATTTTCATTTTGTCTTGATAGTTGATAGTTGATATCATCCAATACTGAGACTTCATATGCAGTTTGTTGTTTGTTACCACAGAAAAAAAAATTGTAAGGCAAAAGGCTGCATTCCTGCTTTTGTTTTTCGGAGTATAATAGCAACATAGCATTTCCTTTTTCAAGTGGTTGTCATGGTAAACTGGACTTAAAATGGCCCTTCACTTCACCATGTTTCACTAAAGCTTCTCATGTCCCTGCATTACCAACACGCACACTCTCTCACACACACACACACACACACACACACACACACACACACACACACATACACACACACACACACACACACACACACACACACACACACACACACACACACACACACACACACACACACACACACACACACACAGGCAGACAGGGAGAGGGGAGAGGGAAAGAGAGAGAGTGGGAGAGAGTGTGTCCTGACTGACGTGTCGAGTGGTAGATTAACTGCACCCTCAAGTTCCTTTTATTCTCCTGTTCCGGGGGCCCACGCTCATTTACATAAACAGATAACCCCCCGATAAAAATTTCCATTAGACAAAGGTGAAATGGATCAATTTTCCCTGCCAAGATAAATCTCACATTTTACACCGACAGGGTCATTACACAAGCCACATTTCAGAAATAATGTATTTAAAAATCAGGCGATAGCAGTCATTTCCAGCTTTCCAATTACCTTTAAGAAAAGCTTATTCTGTGGACAATAAAGCACATTACTGCACAATATGATACAGTCCATAAAGATCTCTGTGTTTGATGAGAACAAGGAGAAAGCTCAGCACATTTAGGGGGAATGTCACAACCCCGTGGTTATCACTGACACTTCTGAGGGGCTGCCATGCAAATGTTCTATTACGCCCAGTCCAAATAGATTAACAGTCCTGTTAAAAAAATAAACAGGATTTCCCTCCCTCTCCCTTTCTCTCCTCTCCTCCACCACTCCTGTCGTTTCTGTCCATTTTTTCCCTCTTCCTTTTTTTTTTTTAGCTCGGCTCGAAGGGTGGCGATGAAAGGTGTGTGTCTGTGTGTGTGTGTGAGAGCATGTGTGTGTGTGTGTATGTGTGTGTGTGTGTGTGTGTGTGTGTGTGTGTGTATGTGTGTGTGTGTGTGTGTGTGTGTGTGTGTGTGTGTGTGTGTGTGTGTGTGTGTGTGTGTGTGTGTGTGTGTGTGTGTGTGTGTGTGTGTGTGTGTGTGTGTGTGTGTGTGTGTGTGTGTGGTGTGTGTGTGTGTGTGTGTGTGTGTGTGTGTGTGTGTGTGTGTGTGTGTGTGTGTGTGTGTGTGTGTGTGTGTGTGTGTCTGGAGATTGACAGAGAGGCAAGGTGATGCCACCGGTGCAGGGCAAAGAGAATGAAAATCTCATTAGTTCTCTTCCACCCCAATTCACGGATATGGCACTGACCTTGAGACACGCTTCATCCAGCTCTCCACCCCCAACACACCCCCTCTCCACCCCTCTCTCGTTCTCTCTCCACCTTTTTCTCCCCCTCTCTTTCTCTCCATCTATGTATAAATTCATATGTATCCCATTCTTTTTCAGCTTTTCTCTCACTTTGTTTCTGTCTCTCTTTAAGCATCACCTCTTTCTTTCTTTTCTATTACACTCTATCTACTCTATCCTTCCCTCTTCCCTCTTTCTCTCTGTTGGAATCATTCTCTCCCTCTGTTCTTCTTTCTCTTTAAGCCTCATCATTTCCCTCTGTTTCTCTCTCTCTCCCTCAATCTTCTTCTATCTCTTTCGCTCTCTTTCTCTCTCTTCCCCTCTCTCACATCTCTCTCTCTCGCTCTCTCTCTCTCTCTGTGTGCCTGAGATAAGTCAGAAACAGGAGGGCCTCACTGCCCTAGGTCTTGCTTACTTGAGCGGCATGTGTTAGGCTCTGCTGAGTTAGTGCCAATCCCGCAGACAACCCCAGACCCTGGACACTCCCAGGGTGAGGAGGGAGGGAGGGAGGGAGGGTTCACGGTCGGAGCCACCCCCTCCACACCCACCCCCATCTCCCCAGGAACACAGATATACCTCCTGCCATGAGACTTCCCTCCCCTTTCCTGTCGGAGGGCCTTGGACGGAGCTCTGTGGCTTGCAGGCAATCTCCCTCAATCATCCCAGACCAGGTTGGGTGTACGCGCAGCAACTTCTCTGATATTTCATTCAGCAGGAGTCCCTCTGTGCTGCTGCCCCTCTGAGCCAAAACAAAGGGAATCAAACTGGAGATGTTGATGTTCACCTGGTGTGATGCTGCTTATGTTTCTTTGGAGCAAAAAAACAACAACCTGTGTATCATGAATCATGAATCAAGACAATACCCATTGCTACATATTAAACAATTAGAAAAAACATAAGTACCTTTTTTAATTGGATTTATATCAATCGGAAATCATGATTTTTATATGACATTGTCTTGTTGTATCAATCTATTTCTCTGTTTCTCTCTCTCTCACACACACACACCGGACATTCATTCACACACAAGCAGAACAACATTAGCATTGGAATCTGTCTCATGCACACATGCACACATGCACACACACACACACACACACACACACACACACACACACACACACACACACACACACACACACACACACACACACACACACACACACACACACACACACACACACACACACACACACACACACACACACACACAACACACACACAGAGCTGAGCTCAGCAGAGCCAGTCACCATAGTACCATCTAGTGGGAGCGGGTCAACCTGCTGCGCTGCACATTATGAGCTCCACTCCAAACTGGACATGCAGGGCTAGCTTCCATTACTTCCCAGCGTGAATGGTGAGTAATTGACAGTACACAAATAGAACTGAAATTATAAAATAGAGCATTTCATCACAATAAATATGAAATATGATTTTGTGAGTGAAACATTTTGGTTGATATTTTGTAAGCAATGTTGGAATTTTTGTATTTAAAGCAGTTCATTATTTCACATTAATTCACGCTTACAGTGATTGCTGAAGATCCAATCATTATATTTAAGTTGACAAATCTGACCTGAGATCAGTGGACAGTAGGTAGGTGGTGGTCTTGCTGAGACATTGGAGAAACAGAACGAACCTGACACTTCTGTCTCCATCTATTTGTTGTGCATAGATGCATACAGACTGACATCTACAGGCCGATTCTAGTAATACAGTCTGAGTGTGCCCAAACACAGGTTGCACAGGAATAATCTATTATCTACAGTTCTTAACATTTTAGGACAAATTATGCATTTCTGTTATACAACTTAAGAATGCGGTTGGTTTAATCAAATCCAGAATATAATTTAAATGGGTGCTTGTTCTTGATTAAAAATATATACAATAGTTATACATGCCACAAGTACCTCACATTAAGGCATCACGATTGTGGAATGTCAACCAGAGTTTATTAGACTGGGAATATCGATCTGTAATATGAATTAGCAATTAACTACCTGGAGCACTTCAGAAAATGCAACCTAACTTGAATAAAGGTTTGTGTCCTCACTTTGTGTATTATACCACTTTTATTTCTATCTACTTGCACTAGTGATGCTGTTGTTACTGACATACATTCTATACAATACGCACCCGTCCTTATGACATACTGTTCACACACACACACACACACACACACACACACGCGAGTGCTTACTACTTTTTTACCACTGTTCGCTTAACACAATCACTAGATAACTTCATGTTTATCTTAAAGCTTTGCACAAAGAGGATGTTGAATTTAATTTAGTCTACATGGAAAACCAGTGCAACAAAAAAAAAAAAAGGATAAATTGAGTTGGAAAAGAGCAATATGCATGAATAATCTACAATCAGTACACTAATGAAAGGCTTACTGGTCATTGTTGGAAAGTGACTTCTCAGAGTTCATGCCACATGACTCCCGATGGCTTAGCTTGTCTGGTGCCGATTCAAGAGGCCGCTAGGCTTACGATTTTATCCATAAATGAGGATTTACGTCGCTCCTTATCCACCCCAGCAAGAAGTGACACGCCAAACAATTGTTAATATTAAAATACATTAATCTTGTTCCCGCGGACGCTCAACGCAACAGGACAATCACACTGGATTCTCTAATCTCGTGCTTATTGTGGAAATTGTTTCCCCTTTCTTCGAGATCCCCGAGGAATTGTAAGAGAAAGAGGCCAGATGTACTTCTCGTCGAAGACACAAAGGCCATCAGGAAAACTAAGAAAGGGAAAGCTCAAGATTAACATGCAATTTGATTTCACTCAATATTGTTGTGCAGATGAAACTTTTAAATTCGGAAATGAGACTAGGGAAATGCAAATCCCTGACAGAAACTGGTGTCTTTCCTTCAGAGAGAGGCTAGATAAGAATAGCCAATACTGTCTCCACGTGTATGGGTCTATTCAAAAGGGCTGAATAGCAGGTACATGAATACAAACACAATCTGGGACAGATTTATATGGTTGGACATTTACATTTTTACACACTCCAGAGATACCACTCTTTTTGTATGCAAATATGTATTCCTCAATTCATTGGAGGTCTGGTGTGGTGGCTCCTGTAGTTAAAATGTTATCTGGAGGGATGGTGGTGGCATTATGCATGACAACATGCAAAAAAAGGCATTAAAACAATCTTTAGTTTCCAGCAAAGCTTTCTGTTTCCAATCTCCATCAACTCTGTTTATTCTGGGTTCAAATCATAAAATGTTCAATAAAACCCGAAGCTTGAGAAAAATGTAATCCTTGGAGTATGAATGGATTGTCACTAAGGGGTAATAAAATCTGCAGGCACAAAATGTTGCTGTATCTTGGACACAGATACACTTTGTGTTCTTTTCAGGAAGAACAAAGAGACTGAGAAAATGAAGATGTTCTATTCTCTCTCTCTTCCTCCCTCTCCCTCTCTCTTTGTCTCTTTCATGCATCCTTCGTCTCTACTGAGGGAAAGAAGAAACCAAATAGATCTGTCCCCATCACTCTGAGCCATGGGTGGTTCAGTAGAAAGCGAAAGAGCGGAGAGATATAGAAGAATACTGCATCAGATGGCTTTAGCCCCTTTCTAAATGTCAACCCCCCACCCTGCCATCCTCGCTTCTCCTGCCCAGAAATAGCAAGTCGACCAGAGCTGCCCAGACCACAGACACAAAACAAGCCGCAGCCCTCACATCAAGTGAACGTCGAGGCCCCAGTGGCCACGGTGATCCGAGGAGGAGGGGTGGGGGTGAGCTAAGGGGCCCTCCTCTCTGTCCAGCGTTCCCCAACCGCAGTGCATCAGCAGCAGGGAGAGGCGATGGGAGAGGACACCCGTCCAGCCGGAGCTCTGCGTGCATTCCGCCACACACACTGACACCCCTGACACACTCCCTCTGTGTGGACGTGGCAGACAGGGCCTCGTCAGCAGCAGATGTCTCATGGCGCAGGCTATAAATAAAAAAGGGGGGAGGGAGTGGGAGGGAGGGCTGGATGGATGGAAAGAGAGAGGGAGAGAGGAGGGAAAAGAGAGAATGAGGGAGAGAGATGCATGTAGAGACAAAGAGATGGGAGGGAGAGGAGAGAGTAACAAAAAAAAAAAAAGAGAGGGCGAACGATGAACACTGATAGAGAGGAATAAAAGAGAGAGGGGGGAAAAACTAAAAATATGAGAAAGATGGAGAGACAAAGAGGAACTGAGAGAAAGCAGGAGAGGGAGAGATAGATAGAGAGAAAGGGAGAGAGCGAGAGGTCATTGGAGTGCTGACACAGCCTGCCGTTTCCCAGCATGCCATCAGCCGCGCTGCGCCACACCAGCCCTGTCACCTCTGTATTGAATGCCTCTCGGCGCGGGCACTCTGCGGCCCAATGGATGCCATCTCAGCTAAGGCACTGGCCAGAGGAGGGAGGTGGCAAGCTGCGACACCAGGCCACACAAGCTGTGCTCTAAAGGCTGGCAGCTGGGCCGGGAGCTCCGCAAGGCAGAAAAGAATGGGCGTCAGGAAGCCCTGCTGTTGGCATTTCCCACATAGCATAGGCTTACTGGGCATCAGAGTCGCAGGTTGCTGCAGGTAACACCACAGGACAGATCCATTTTATTCGCTAATGAGAAAAGGCAAAAATAGAGAGCCATTTAAAAACACTACTTTACTACAGTCTTATAAGAACTTATTGATGTCTATATTAATGATGATTAAAGGTTCTTAATTTATTTTGAGTGCAACACATTCGAAGCAGATGAGGCAGAATGCATCGCAGCAGCACGTAGCCAAGGACCAAGGCACAGGATTGATCACAGGACGTGAAACAGCCTCTCTTCCCCGCAGCACAAACATGAGGGCTAGCATGTGACCTACCACTCAGGCAAAACTAATTGACTGACCACTAATAGTGCCAAGTAG
This sequence comes from Sprattus sprattus, assembly GCF_963457725.1. NCBI lineage: Eukaryota > Metazoa > Chordata > Actinopteri > Clupeiformes > Clupeidae > Sprattus > Sprattus sprattus. The sequence continues at coordinate 28,192,459 of NC_137913.1, forward strand.
TTACATATTGCACCTTAGGCTCAAGCAACTACACTGTGTCCTATTTTGCCACATTAACCGAAAAAAATGAGGACAACTCGGCGAAGTGGAGGGTTTAAAAATAGGCGAGAGCAGTAGCTTGTCACAATGCATCAGCTGAAGGTGGCCGGGGCAGGAGAGAAAGCGCGAAGCTGCTTTGAAAACACACTGTCAGAGTCACCGTCGCCCTGTCCGTCCGAGGGCTGCGCGTCTCCAGCGGAGTCCCTCGCCGGCCCTGACGTCTGGTCCTCCTCACCCGGGCTCCAGCTCCACCAGATGGACAGGCAGCCGTGGCGCGTCCAGCTGAGGCCCCCTCTGTGTACATAAAGGGCCTGGCTCTGTCCAGACTGTGATTTAGAGCTCACATGTCACTGTGCATTGTAGTGTGCAGGCTGTGAGTCTGTTAATGCAAAAAAAGACAAAAAAGAAGAAAGGAATAAAGAAAAAAGGATATACTTATATAAGGGGGGAGAGAGAGATAGAGATAGACAGAGAGAGAGGAGGTTGGAGCGAGAGGCTGAAAAGGACAAAAGAAATGCATGTAGATAAGGAGTGAGAGTGAATATTTTTGAGTCTGATGACATTTTGCATTTGGACATTCATGTCATCAGAGAGGAGAGGGGGGGGGGGGGGAGGTGTGGCAGTTCTGCTGACAGTTTGTTGAAGAGCACAGTGCTGAAAGGTGCCTTAGGAGTGCTAATGAAGAACTCACTCCTGCTCGAGAACAACGCAATTATCTGGAAGTGTAAAAGCTGAGGATGAAGTGTGATTGTGCCCTGCGGGGGGTATCACAAGAGTCTCCACCTGAGATGTTGCTGGAATGCCTCAATGGAAAAAAGCGTGCTGACAGCAGTCTGCCACAAACGTTTATCTGCGTAAAAAAATGACAGTTTGCAATATTATCTCACAGCAACATGCTGTCGCACACTTAAGTGAGAACAAACTGAAATTGCTGTAGTCTCTAGTGGGAAGAAGTCTCAGAGAGGTCCTTGGGGGAACGAGAGTTGTGTGATGCCCTTCAGGGTGGTTAAACTGACTGTTTATCATCTTTGGATATATTAGGCACAATGCATTTACTCATGTAAGGTTGTATACAATAGAGAACCCCTCAGTTAATGCATAGGTTTCAAGATATCATATGTATGCATATTCACTCAGAATGAATACAAGTATGAATAACAGAAACTGTCATTTATGATAACATGATTGAACATGATCAGTGGGTTAGCAACACATTTGAGGATTATGTTATCGCACTCTACATTACAGACTAAAAGGTTACAACAGATTACAGGTCAACAGGTACCATTTTCAAGTTTCACTTGTTGGTCTCCTTTAGAAATATTCTATTCAGGCAATGTGATAAGCTTACTAATGGTCCTTATTCATTTCCAGGCTGCCCTGCTGGCTTGGCTAACGTAAGCTCGCCGGCTGTTTTCTTCGCTTTACATGCCCTAAACCTCAATGTTAGCTAGCCTTATCTTAAAGGGATTATGAAGAGTTGTGGGATAACGGACTAGAAAATGAATCGCGACTTTGAGGGAGCATTGTGAATTTTATTAATATGAGCGGTTCCATGGCGTGCTTCTTAAACGTTGTGAGTTTAAAGGTAATGTGAAGATCAGAATGAACTTGCAAGATAGTTAGTTCGATGTCGATAGCTTAGCAAGCTATTTGTTAGCTGGCTAATTTAGGAGGTTAACAAACCAGTAACGTTAAATAGCCAGCCAACTGGCCAATGGTAATCTAATAAAGTTGATCTTGTCCTCTGCTTGATGGAATCAAATTATATTTAATGTTAACTATTGATTAGTGTAGGGACTGTTATAATTGACGTGGAATATTAACTAGCTGAACAGCTTACAAACTGGATATCCTAGCTAGCTACTATTCATTCTAACTTCATGACAGTTGTTATGTTAGCACTCAACGTATAGTTAGCGACTAAACTTCTGACAGATAGCAAGCTATTGATGTCCAGAGTAAGTGTTCTTAATCGTTGACAAGCAAATTACCTAACCAACTTTGTTGTTGTAAAACAATTTAATGTGAACTTATTTTGATGTGAAACATGGGTGCAATCTGAAAATAAAGATCAGCTGGCTATCTAGCGATTTTTCATCTAAAATTAGTTAGCTGGTTACATTAGATAGTTACAGGTCGGTTTGCTCGCCTTTTAAACAAATACCGTTATAAAGTTTGTCTAAAGCCAACAGTTGATTATTGTCCGTCTGTCTGTCTGTCTGTTTTCCAGTACGGATTTGCGTCGTGTTTGTGATACTCCCTAACCATGCCTCAGAAGTTGCTCAAGAGTGCGCAGTACATTGAGCTGGGGAGCTACCAGTATTGGCCCGTCCTGGTGCCAAGAGGCATTCGGCTGTACACCTACGAGCAAATACCTGCCTTCCTGAGGGAGAACCCGTACATCACTGATGGCTACCGCGCCTACCTAACCTCCAGGCTTTGCATTAAAAGGTGGGCAAGGATCTCATCCTATTTAATGAACTGGGTCACAACCCTTGTGGTGACAGGGAGTGTGGCAAAGTAAAAAAAAACCTCTAACAAGTACAAGCCCGTAACACTTTATATATATATATATATATATATATATATACAGCCGCGGAAAAAATTAAGAGACCACTTCAAAATTATCAGTTTCTCTGGTTTTACTATTTACTGGTATGTGTTAAAGTAAAATGTACATTTTAGTTTTATTCTATAACCTACTGGCAACATTCCTACCAAATTTCAAATAAAAATATTGTCATTTAGATCATTTATTTGCAGAAAAATGACAATTGGTCAAAATAGCAAAAAAGATGCAGTGTCTTCAGATCTCGAATAATGCAAAGAAAACAAGCTCATATTCATTTTTAAACTACACAATACTAATGCTTTAACTTAGGAAGAGTTCAGAAATCAATATTTGGTGGAATAACCTTGATTTAAAATCACAACTTTCATGTGTCTTGGCATGCTCTCCACCAGTCTTTCACATTGCCGTTGGGTGACTTTATGCTACTCCTGGCGCAAGAATTCAAGCAGCTCGGCTTCTTTTCATGGCTTGTGACCATCCATCTTCCTCTTGATCACATTTCAGAGTTTTTTTTATGGGATTCAGGTCTCGAAATTGGGCTGGCCATGACAGGGTCCTGATCTGGTGATACTCCATCCACACCTTTACTGGCCTGGCTGTGTGGCATGGAGCATTGCCCTGCTGGAAAAAACACTTCTCAGAGTTGGGGAACATTGTCAGAGCAAAAGGAAGCAAGTTTTTCTTCCGGGACAACGTTGTACTTTGCCTGGCTGAGGTTTGTAAAAGACCATAAGGATTGAAAAAGCGGACTGGAGGGTCTCCTAGTTCGTCTTCTCTGATGAGTCCAATTTTCAGCTTTGCCCAACACAAGGTCGTCTGATGGTTAGACGGAGACCTGGAGAGGCCTACAAACCACAGAGTCTTGCACCTACTGTGAAATTGGAGTCATCAGAGAAGACGAACTAGGAGACCCTCCAGTCGGCTTTGGTTCAATCCTTATGGTCTTTTACAAACCTCAGCCAGGCAAAGTACAACGTTGTCCCGGAAGAAAAACTTGCTTCCTTTTGCTCTGACAATGTTCCCCAACTCTGAGAAGTGTTTTTTCCAGCAGGGCAATGCTCCATGCCACACAGCCAGGCCAGTAAAGGTGTGGATGGAGTATCACCAGATCAGGACCCTGTCATGGCCAGCCCAATTTCGAGACCTGAATCCCATAAAAAAAACTCTGAAATGTGATCAAGAGGAAGATGGATGGTCACAAGCCATGAAAAGAAGCCGAGCTGCTTGAATTCTTGCACCAGGAGTAGCATAAAGTCACCCAACGGCAATGTGAAAGACTGGTGGAGAGCATGCCAAGACACATGAAAGTTGTGATTTTAAAATCAAGGTTATTCCACCAAATATTGATTTCTGAACTCTTCCTAAGTTAAAGCATTAGTATTGTGTAGTTTAAAAATGAATATGAGCTTGTTTTCTTTGCATTATTCGAGATCTGAAGACACTGCATCTTTTTTGCTATTTTGACCAATTGTCATTTTTCTGCAAATAAATGATCTAAATGACAATATTTTTATTTGAAATTTGGTAGGAATGTTGCCAGTAGGTTATAGAATAAAACTAAAATGTACATTTTACTTTAACACATACCAATAAATAGTAAAACCAGAGAAACTGATAATTTTGAAGTGGTCTCTTAATTTTTTCCGCGGCTGTATATATATATATATATATATACATAAAATACATGCATTTATACTTTACCTATGAGAGGATATTTACAGTTACTGCAATGAGCATGTTTTTCATGTCTGTCTGTCTGGAAGTAATAATGTAGAGTTTGATGTGTACGTTTTTTTTGTTGTAAGTATTCAACAGGTGGCACTTAGTCCCTCACTAGCTGGTCTTAAACTCATCAGCTACTGGGGTTCAGCCACCTTACAGTGAGAGCAGAACTAATGAGAGTGGAACAGCAAGCCCTCAGTGTAACATGATCATCCTCTTCCTCAGCCTCTTCATCCTGTCCAATGAGACGATGAACATCTGGAGCCACCTGCTCGGCTTCCTAATGTTCCTGATCCTGGCGCTGCATGACATGACCACCGTGCTGCCCGTCGCCAACGCCTCCAGGGAGGACTATGTCATCCACACAATCGAACTCTTCTGCTTCCAGGTGTGTGTGTGTGTGTGTGTGTGTGTGTGTCTTTACGGTTCAGGGCGTGTGTTCGATTATTGTATGTCTACATGGTGTGTAGGTGACATTTATGATTATCTATGTGTGTGTGGGTTCACACCGCTTGCGATGTCACTGTGTGCTGTTATTGTATTATAAGTACATCTTCTTTGCGTGTAAGGTGTGTGTGTTTACTTTTGTTTGTGTACATTTACACGTATGCCTGGTTATTGTGTGTAATGATCTGTGTGTGTGGTCTCAGGTGTGTATGCTGTGCTCAGTGGGGTACCACGTCTTCTGTTGTCATCGCTCAGAGAAGACCAGTCGCCGCTGGATGGCACTAGACTATGCTGGAATATCCATCGGCATCTTGGGATGCTATGTGCCTGGGGTCTTCTACGCTTTCTACTGTAACAATGTAGGTTTTAGTGCATTCATGTGATGTTAGGGACAAGCACAGAGATTTTTTGCATTTGCGTGTGTGAAGTTGTGTGTGTGTGTGTGTGTGTGTGTGTGTGTGTGTGTGTGTGTGTGTGTTTGTGGTATAACGTTGACTGGCCCAGATTTATAACGTGTTTTTATTTTTTGTGTGTTTATAGACGTGTGTGTGTTTGCGTGTGTGAGATGTAACATTAGCAGGCCCAGATTTATTGGTTGGCCTGAGCGGCACTCTCCCATAGTGAGCTGACCCAGCAGATGGCTGCCTGTCTTTAGTTGGGGCATATGCTACCTGTGCAACACACACACACACACACACACACACATACACACGCACGCACGCACACTGTTATCATGCTCAATTTCTCCCCCTCACACCCACACATGACTACACTACCACACCACATGAACACACACATATGTTTACAGACGCATACACAAAATATGCTGAACTGAACACAGGTGGTCACACACACACACACACACACGCACAGTGTCTGTAATGAAAACAGTAGTGAACCACACAAACACACATACACACACACACAAGGACACACACCATTTAGAGGGCAACCCACTCCTGTGGGCTGAATTCATTTATACCAGAGGGAGATGTGGCATTCTGGTGTGCATGTGGCTCTGCCGTCTGTTGGCATAGTAACCTCAAGCGGCCATACTGTGTGAGTTCTGTCAACAAACCCATCAGCGTCTCTTCCCGTAAGAGTAGTCTTTGAGCACCACAAGGATTTCGTTTTCTAAATAATTAAGCATATTCGGAGGAAAAACACCTCGGTTTGTTTACAGTTCACGTTCACTCATTCAGAAGATGCTCGTCACCTTGCTGTTCCTCTTACTGAAGAGGGACAATACATGTGTTATCAGTGTCTACGCTCCGGATATGTCAAGTCTATGACCTTGTTGCTTGCCAGCATCACGCTCTAGTTGTTAAACTCCAGAAACACCATAGTTTTAGGAGGAGATCAGGAAGCAAGTGATATAACTACCTTATTGTTTGAGTTGATGAGCACCAGTGCTAACTTGTATGAAGTGTGTGAATAGGCGGTTGGAAGAGTTTAGGCCCCAGTCGACTGTTTTCTCTCTCTTTGTGAGAAGGAAGCTCCTGAGACTTAAGTGAAATTCCTGCCTCTCTATCCAAACAGAAACCAAGAGAGAGGGATTTGGCATAGCTAGTGGAAAAGGCCCAAGTTGAGGATGAGAAAGTTTCAGAAAGTTTGAGAAATGTAAGTGTAAAAAAAAAAGCAACAAAGATTTTTTTCCAAACGTTCACATATCTCAGTCCCCCTAGGATTTCGCGGGCCTTTTTTGTGATAGTTGAGGCCGAAAATTACTGATTTCGCGGGGGCTTTTCCAAAAAGTTGCGGTGAAAATTGTGGTGTTTTTAGGTGTTTGTTGCGATGAAATTGTGGGAGCAAGTGAAGTTGTGATAAAAAGTTGCTTTTTCCCTCTTTGTAATTATAATTGAGTTATTTGTTGAAAAATTAATTATTAATAAACAAACATTCTCTAAAGAACCAAACCATTGAGAAATGGTCCTCTAAATAACCTTACCAACATGCCAAACAAAAGATTACCAGTACTACAAAAATGTAGCATAATAGGCTGTTCTGCCCTCTGCTTATTTAGGTCAGAAAATGTATATTGTTTGTATTGTTATGGAAATTAACACAGGACTTTTACTTTGACATCATTCAAATGTTCATCTCGTGGGAATGGCAACAGCTGTTAGACTGTTATCTAGAAACATAGCTAGTAATTAGGGGTGGGAATCTCTTGGCACCTCACGATTCGATTCGAAATCGATTCAGAGGTCAACGATTCGATTTTAAATCGATTATCGATTATCGATTTAAAATCGATTTTGTAATTTAAAAAAAATTTTTTTTTTTTTTTTTTTTTTTTTTTTTACACATCCATTTTATGTTGAAATGCAAGCTGCATCGACTAATGCATTGCTCATAGAAAGTCAAAATTGTGACCATTAAAAGCTTTTACTCTAATAAAGCAAATAGCGAAGGTAATTCATCTGTTGATTTTCTTCAATTTAGACTCTGAGTTGCAAACTCAAATGATTCAATAGTCAAAATGCATCGATAATCGTTTTATCGGTTTCGAATTGATATTCGATAATCAATCGATAATTGCATTTCAACATGAAATGGATGTGTAAAAAAAACGATTATCAATTTTAAACCGATAAAACGATTATCAATCCATTTCGACTTTTAAAACATTTGAGTTTGCTACTTAGAGTCTTTGCTACACTTCCTACTTTGTGTTTGATAATTAAAGAAAATCAACAGATGAATTACCTTCTCTATTTTTTATGTGAGAAAAAGCTTTTCCTTGTCACAATTTTGACTTTCTATGAACAATCCAATAATCGATGCAGCTTGCATTTCAACATAAAATGGATGTGAAAAAAAAAAAAAAAAAAAAAAAAAAAATTTTTTTTTTTTTTTAAATTACAAAATCGATTATGAACTTTTCTGAATCGAGACAGAATCGTTTTAGAGAGAATCGATTAAAATCGAATAATCGATTTTTTCCCCCACCCCTACTAGTAATGCTACGTTATGCTAAACACGTAGGGGGAACAGTATAGGATTTACTTATCCACAACAAAGTTTTTGCGGTGATGTGTTAAAATTGCTACGTCGCGCTGAATTCGCGGGTAATCGTTGAATTCGCGTGAATTGGCGCGATCGCGACATCGCAAAATCCTGGAGGGTCTGATATCTGCAACTTGTGTTTAGTTTGACTTTATTCTTCATGAAGGGGCGTTATGCTCTGTGAACTCAAAGTACTTCATGTCTCTTCTTCAGCAGAAGCCATGAAACACGCAAAGGGGTGCACCAGTGTACTGATGAGGTGACTAACAGGAAGTTTTAAATAGGAGACACGCGACTTGTGATTAAACAGCCTCTTTCCTCAGGTTGGCATGCTGTGGGCTGCACAGGTTCTTTCACATCTTTATCAGCCTTTAGCTCCGACTTGGAGCAGAGCAGGTTTTTTTTTATGTTCTTGCTTGTATGTGTGCAAAATGTTTATTCATTTTGATGAAATTCCTCCATGATGTTGAGACCCTGCATTTGTCCCTCTGCATGTGTCTCTCATCCCTCCTTGTCTGTTTTCTGTGTCTGCTCTCTTATCGCCACAGAAATATTTTTTTGCTTCCGCATGATTTCAGTCTCCATCCATCCATCCACCCCCCCCCCCCCCCCGCTTTTCCTTGCAGTCTTTCTCACACTTCTCTCCCCCTCCTCCATATTTCCTCTCTCTGTCTCTCTCTCCCCCCCTCCACCTCGGCATCTGTGCCCTTCCTCCCTGCTCCGCTCCGCTCCCTACCACCCTCACCCTCGGGATGGGGCCAGCCTCGCTGCCCACGCCAAACGTTTAGCTTCGGATGCTGGGTGACGACTCAATCTGCCAAGTCCCTGGAGAGAGAGGGAGAGAGGGAGGGTGGGTGTGGGTGTGGGGGAGAGAGGGAGAGAAAAAGGTTAGGGAGGAAGGAAGGAAGGAAGGAAGAGTGAGAGGCAGAGAGAAAGATAGAGTGAAAGAATGCTAGATTTCTGCTGCTTTCTTTATTTACCATCTAGATTACATTATTTATTTAATACATATTTGTGCATTTCTGAATATGTTATGGCTCTTGATCATATTGTTGAAAAGTGTTTGTAAAGCTGCCCCAATAGTGTGTGTGTGTGTGTGTGTGTGTGTGTGTGTGTGTGTGTGTGTGTGTGTGTTCTCTTCTACAGTACTGGAGGCAGGTGTATCTAGTGGCGGTGCTGGCCATGACACTGGCAGTGTTTCTGGCCCAGATCCACCCTCTCTACCTGAGCAAGCATTGGCAGAGGATTCGCTCCTCCATCTTCTGCTCTGTCGCCGGTTACGGCCTCATTCCCACAATGCATTGGGTGTGGCTCAGTGGAGGCATCCACTCAGATGTTGTCCAGGTAACGGACCCCTTTGTGGGCAATCACACACACACACACACACACACATACTGTACATACATACACACACACACACACACACACACACACGATAATGCTTAATTTTGAGTGGGCCGTCCTCATTGTTTCAGTTAGTAACTAGTGTAAAGTATTTAGAACATATTTTCCTCTATCCTGGTAAACTAAAATATATAGCATGCTCTATGTTGAAGGTACAGGATTGCCATAATGTTAAAACATTCAAAGTCCAGCCAGCTAATAAAAGTAACCTTAGGTAACTGTTCTTGTTTCCATGTGGCGTCCGAATTCTAACAGTGTTCTGTCTTTCTCAGGCATTTGTTCCACGCATTCTGGTCATGTACGTGATCGCTGCGGCCGCCTTTCTCTTCTACATCTCCAAAGTTCCAGAGCGTTACTTCCCAGGTAACACACATGTTAGCTATGATTGGACCAATCCCAGAGCGGATTACACCTATACTATAACTCACTGGCTTTGTCTGTTGCATTGTAGCCAACTTTGTATCTGTCCCTGACGGCGTAACAACATGTAAATATTTGCTGTCTAGTGGACCAAAGTGTGCTGCACTATACTAGAACCATGTGCTACAGTTTTGGGTCAGAAACCCACTAGGGATCCATTGGTCCTTTAGGAGTAGTCTACCGGTCCGGCAGATATTAGTGACATGAGTGTTGAGAAGAGGGATCTGTGTGTAAGTGTGTGTGTATGTATGTGTGTGTGTGTCCACCCACAGGCCAGCTGAACTACCTGGGTGCCAGCCATCAGCTGTGGCACATGCTGGTGGTGCTGATGTTCTACTGGTGGCACCAGTCCGTACTCTTCCTCACTACCTACAGACACAGCCACCCTTGCCCCGATCACCCGCTGCACGCCTAGGCCGGCCACGCCTGTCTCCTACCGATGACGTCAGCAACATGAGCCTCACCTTTGGTGGCCGAGAGGTGATGGAAGTCTGAAAGCTCCCAAGTGGACATGAACTCACTCTCATTGCTTTGGGCCAGAAGGTTAACAGTGATTCATACAATCATAAAGCCCTGAATAGAAGTGCCTACTGTCCCATAATGGAGAAGGTCAAAGAGAATCCAAATTTCATATTTGAAAGGGTATCAGTGAATTTGGCTTCAGATATTATTCACTCATAACAATCAGACTGTTTTAAGCTACTGCCGTCTTGCACTTCCCTCAATCCAGTTCTTTGAGGTTCAGTTGGTTAGTTTTTTCTTTTCTTCTGAAGATCATGTGCCCTGTGCTAAACAAATATCATCCATCTCAGCTGTACATGCATCATAGTACTACATGCCCACTTCAGATTAGTCTTGAGATTAGTCAGAGCTGGGCCCACAGATCGCACCCTACTCTTCAATCTACTTTAAGTATTTCCCAGTGCCAGGAAGCCTTTCTGCCATTTCTCTGCAGTCCAGGCTACACCTGCACTGTTCCCCTTCATACTGAGGAATGTCTTCAGTAATGTTATAAGACGGATATTGTTACAAACCCTGGTGCAATGATCTGTATTGAGTGACAACTGTAATGCAATCATAGTGGTAAAACCAAACACTACAGGTCACTGTGGATCACATTGACATGTCTATGAATGATACAATAACTGTTACACTGCTAAAATGTGTTTTTTCCCCCTCCCTTTTGTCATTAAGGCACAAATATGGACGTTTGCATTTCAATGTATGAATAATCCTCTGCTGGGGTACATTTTTCTAGTTTTCTAGACGAATCGCTCTCTTTTTTTTTTGGTATATTTGTGATATATACTTTTCAGATATAGAAAACGTTAATATGAACGCTGTTTCTGTTGACATTTCTGTGGTCCTTTGCGTACATAAACACAAACATAGGCATTTCATGTACACTTCCGTTCTATCAGACCTCAGATTGCCTAGATTGACCCTAAATAAGCAAGTGACGGTAATATACTGTACTCTTCAGTTGTCCTTGTTTTCTGTGAAAACATAAAAGCAAGATTCTTTGACAAAGTTTGAAGGACAATTATTTATTTCGCATAAAAATCATTATTTCTAACCCTGTCAATGACCATGCCTATCCATTTGGCAATACTTCCTATTCACTCATTTTATGGAAAACAAGGACATTTCTAAGTGACCCCAAACTGTCACTACTGTCACTTGCACATATAGGGTCTTGTAAAGTAGCACAACTAAAGGCAATCGGAGATCTGACTGCCTGACCGTTTTGCTGCCTCATTTCCTATGTAATGTTGGCAATGTTATACCAATTTACTGTATTTGAATGTCTTTCAACTATTTATTTTACATCTGTATAATCTGTTACCTGTATGTCCTGAAAGTATTCTTTTGTATTTAAAGTGTGTGTAGGGAGTGAAGTTCTCCGTTGTATCTAAGAGGAGGTGGGTGTTGTCAGATGGAACCTTAAACTTAGACTAAGCCTTACACTGAAAGTTTTCTGTGAGTGATTCACTCACCAGATCACAATCATACCAGTACTAGGCTTAACGTGATGTTCTGTGTGGTAAAAGTATATACTTTTTGTATTATGGTAGTATGATGTCTACCTAGACCTTGGATAATAATTTGTACTAGTGCAAACTCGGATCATGGCATTTTAGTGATGAAAGTTTGACTTCCTCTGTTTTGCTCACCCCCCAATTCTGGTGATGTGCAGATGTGGGAGCTGGTTAGAGTGTGTGGAAGATTTCTAAACTTTATTATTGGGCTGGCCCCTCAGTGTCCCTGCACCTATCAGCATCCCGTCACTGCCTCACTCGAGAATACAGTCCCAACAGACCCTCTTCCTGCGTATGGAGAAAGCTTTAAATGTCTCCTCATTTGTGGTGTTGACCCGGTGAGGCGTAAGGGAGAAGAAGGTCGATGTTTTGTATAGTTTGTTTTATTTTCTGGTTGTGTCCTAATAGTTTATACTGTTGGGAGACAGTGCGCACTGAGTTGTTTCATGCTGAGCTCAAAATATCGTTTTCATCCTATCTGTCTGAATATTCTTTTTCTTTAGTTTTTTTTTCTACGCAGACTTGCGCCACTCCAGTGCTGACTAACTTGAATGATTTTAAATAAATGACAAACTCTTCTATGGTTCATGGTTGGCCTTTCTCATTTATGAGCTACCACTGACTTGTCCTCTCCTCGGCCTGGTTCTGTGAGGTTGGAGATCTGAGTCTTTTTTCTTAAGATCACATTGGGATTTGTGTTTGATTGTGGCTTCTTAAAGGTCAGACATGCACTTGTACACTGTTCCATTAGAGCAAGTCCACTCACAGCACTGGGGATGTGGGTTTAATTCTCAGGTAATACATACCGAGTGAATGACTGGTGAATGAATACTAAATGTCCCAAACTAAATTGGATAAAGCCCTAGGAACGTGATGAAAAAAAACTGAGTGAAACCAATGTTTTATTGCATTGTTAGAAAGCAATACAGCATGATAAATATCACACATGGTGATCAGGTCAAGCGATCGATGTACGGAAAAATGATACATTTAAAAAAAAAAAAAGTCAATAAAAAGTCCCTTGATTGAGGAGATCAATGTCCCGGGGCAGTAAGAACTGAGGTGAAGTGATAAGTAGGTGCCAGTGGCCGCCTCGGTCCCAAACAGGAAGTTATGGTGGCCCAGATAAGACCCTGAGGTCCGACAGAGCCGTTCCAGCAACGGGTCTGGAGGGCTTCGGCCAGATGCGTTTGGACAAGACCGGCCGGCGCCAAATGGCATGATGTCATCACAGCATGTGTTGCGTTGTGGAAGAGCTTCATTCAGCGGGGCTGACGGTGGTCCCCAGCCTCATCACAGCTCAACAGGACTGATTGGGTTTTAAAGCAAGTACCGACACAACAACAAAATCCCTTATTGTCCCACAAAAACCATGTCTACCTACTGTACTGTAGCCATGATTAGTCTGGAGATGTGTGTGTGAGGGGTTCACAGGAACAGCACAGATAGTTACTCTTCCCCCCCCCCCCCATTGATAAAGCTACCTATGTCTAGTTTCGAGTACTGTTACTGTGAGATGAAATAATCACATGATTGTGGCTAGTACGTGGCTCATTCGTCTATTCGAAAGCATCTCGGTAATACAGTTTGTTCTATGTGAAGAGGTCAATGGTCTCAACTCAAAAAAGGAAGCCATTCATCCAAGGAAAGAAGAAGGATCCCTCTGATTTAAGTGTTAAGGGAAAATAAAAAATACAAACCACATCTAAAAGCACTTAGTAATGTAAAAAATATGCATAGAAAAATCTTGGTGTGAGTAGACAAACAAACAAAATGGAGAGAAAGGCGTACACTGAATGATTCCGTCGCCGTAACGGCCAACGACTGCCATTTTGTGTGTTGGTTTCCGAGGTACTATGCAGCAGGGCGGAGCCATGCCCATATAAGGCTTTTGTGGTGTGAAATTAACCTAATTGGCACATCATACATAACTCACCATCTACACAAGTAGCTTTCACTGCAAATCTATAATAGCCCTAAGGTCCACACATCACCCTTGTTGATCCACAGCTTCTCAGGCTTAGTAATTAGAGCTACTAGCTACTAGTCAGCCACAGAATCTCCTTACCTAACTAGCAGCTAAACGGTGGGTGGACTGAACAGCAGAGATTGACCATGAGGAGCTGTTGTTGTAATAAGCCCATTATTACAGCTGTGTGAGTGGTCTGAGAATACAGGTGTGCGCTGAAGTGGTATGTTCAAGGGAAAAGAAGACAAAAGTGTCACATCCTACTAGTCCATGATTAGAGAATGCTTCCCCTTTTGAGAGTCTCACATTTCACTTTAGTTGCGTGGTGCTTTCCCAATCGCGTACAAATGCAGCATTGAAGGCTTCTCAGCAAACGAGTGGAGGCTAAAGGCCTCGAATGCAGAACCGTAAAAAAAAAACCTATCCATCGTCTTCATTATCATCATCATTATCATCGTCATCATCATCATCATTGTCGTCTCTTCATCACAGGGTTTAAGAGTTGAAATCCAGGACAGTTAGGCATTAGAAGTGTTTAGTTTCAAAAGCATCAAACGTCTCTTGCTCTTGCTCAAAAGGAGCAAGGATAATTCCCATTGGTCTGCATCACGCCTGCAGGAGCCTGTTTCAATGGAGGCAAGGGAAGTGTTGAGGGTCTGCAGACGATTGCACAACACTCTTTTAAGCACAGGTGTGTGGGGGAATGTGTGTGTGTGTTTGTGTGTGTTTGTGTGCCGGTGTAATTGGGGGCAGGAGTTCTTGAAGAGAGAATCATCAGTGTAAGTGCCCATACATGTCTTCCATTGAAGACGAGGGGGTACAGAAGTGGAACTTTGCAGGGTTTTGAAGTGGGGGTTTAACATCACTGCTTGGAGATAAAGGGTGCAGCCCCAAAGGGGTCTAGGTCCACCTGCGGTGGCTGCTGCTGTGGGGGTCCGCTGCAGACGACCAGCTCGGTGAAAGGCACCGCCCCAAAATCATCCATGATGTTTCCGCTACCCCCCAGAGCCCCCCCGTGCAGCGAACCAGCCCGCGGCCTCCCATTGGCTGTGCCCCCGTCGCCCCCGTGCCCCGGCGGGTGGAAAGGCTTGGCCCCAAAGGGGTCCAGGGGGGGGGCCAGTGCGTGGTCCTCTGAGGGTGGCCCCTTGTCCTTGGCCCCATCCCCGGGCCCTGTGGTGGCGACGCTGATGTTCTCCTTGGAGTCCGAGGCGCTCAGGAACTCGTTGCTGCTCTGCGAGTCGCGGCGGCCGACCCGCCTCAGTCGCCGCGTGCGCTCCGGTGTGCGGAAGCTGGGCTTGCCGCCCTTGCGACCGCCGGTGGGCGTGCCGTGGTGCCGCTTGCTGCCATTGCCCCCGGGAGCTCCGTCGCCACCGCCGGCAGCTGCCTCCTGCTTGCTGCGGCGTTGCCGTGACGACAGCTTCTGCAGGCTGCGCTGCTGCTGCTGCTTCTGTTGCTGCTCCAGCTGCTCCTCAGCGTCGAGCTGGCCGGCGCCACCCTGCTGGTCGGCATGCTGCTCCTGAAGCTCGTGCAGCACCAGCAGCTCCTCCGGCTCCTCCTGCTCCTCCTGCTCCTCCTGCTGCTGTTGTTGCTGTTCGCCACTGGTGCTCGCAGGCTGGCAAGAGGGCTGGAAGGGGGAGAAACCAAAGGGGTCGATTGGCAGCGTCACCGGCTGGCTAGACTGCACTACTTGCCCCGGGTGGCTGTTACTAGGGGAGACAGGAGGGGTTTGGGGAGGGGGCCGGGAGAGGTTCCGGGAGAAGGGTGCTCGGCTGAAGACGTCGGGCTCCTGCCCTGCCGGGGGAAAGGGGGCTCGGCTGAACACATCTGCGGTGGTCTCAGGTGCTGAGCTCACAAACGGGACGAACCCGAATACATCCACTCCCGGCACCCCTCCTTCGATACCAGCACCCCCACTCACTGCTGATGCTGATGCTGAGGCTGCGTCGCCGGTCACCTTGGTGATGTCTTGGTCTATCGGCAGCCTGCCTCCACCTCCTGCTGCTGCTCCAGGTTTGGCCTTCCTCTGCTCTCCGTCAGAGTCATCCTCTTCCTCCCCCTCACCCTCCTCCTCCTCATCTGAGTCCATCAGCAGAGGCCGCTGGCCCAGCACCTCCGGTTCCGCCTCATCGGGCTCGGCCTCCTCCGGCTCGCTGTTGAGGCCTTCGTCGTCCTCCTCCGCCTCGTCCTCGTCCTCGCTGCTCTTGGGTGACGGTGGGTCTGACTCGAAGTCGCTATCGGACTCGTCGGGGCGGCGATGCGGTGCAGGGCCCGACGTGGCCTGATGTCTGCCTGCCCGGGGTTCCTTGGCTGAGGAAGACGAGGAGGGCGACAAGGAAGGTGGAGGCTGGGTGGCGGGGGCGATAATGATAGGGTATTCAAACGGGGCAAGAACTGGAGTCACAGCTGCTACTGGTGTACTGGGCTCCACACTAGGCTGATCAGGGCTGCACACACCACTGGGACCTGAGAGAGAAAGAAAAAAGAGAGAGAGAGAGAGAGAGATCAGTAGTCAAATATACAGTACATGATCATACACATGGATGGGAATGGAAATTGCATTACTCTAAAGGCGATTTGACCACGACCAGTCACTCGGTTCAATTCCTTTTAGAGAGGGAGACACTAGCATACTGTGCCCTGGCCCACAGGACCTTTACCAGTGACCACTGGCATACTGGGCCCTGGTCTTTTTTTGTTACATAAAAATACGCATCAAAAGATAATCTGTAAAACAAATGTGGTCCAAAAAAAAAAAACCTCCCTTTGAATTTGATTAAATTAGAAACAAAAAAGATTTACCCTCAAAGCTACAGTATGCTCCAGAAAGGCTGTTGTGCAGATGGACAGTGTCTTTACACTGTCAGGCTTTAGGGATAACAATGTGCTGGGGTGGCTGTGGGCGGGGGGGGGCTTCTTAAGAGCAGGAACATGATTGCTGCTTTTGTTTCCGACAGTGTAACAGGGCTTCTTAGCTCAAGTAAGTTCTCTAATATGACTATGGCGAGGTATTAAAAAAAACACAAAGCTGGATTACTGGCTGATGCTCTCTTTTTTGAGTGTCGCTGGGTGTGACCTTCCATGACATCTCTGGGGCGTCTTATTACCCCCCACGCACACATGCCCCCTCCTTCCCTTTCCCTTTCCCTTGGGCCAGAGACAAATCCCAACAGTTTGTGCAGTATTAAAACAGAAGGCGTAAAAGAAAGAGAATTAGAGAACTCATATGGTAGGAAAGCTGCTCTCCTCTCCTGACCTCCTCCAACAAACCCCCCCTCGGCTCGCTGGGACAGTGCCTGGCCCCGAGACCAGATGCCGCAACCCGGCTGAGACACAACTCTCCAAGCCCAGCTGCCCTTCGCACAGTCCACCAAATCGGCCCACGCGGCAGACGATTCCGGAGCGTATCTGGCCCGGATCCGGCGGTGACCTGGTGGACACGGGTGGAGCCGTGCATTCACCGAAAGTGTCACTGAGCAACAACAGATGAATTGACATACTTTCATTATAGAACAGTTACAATAACTCTTTTGAGGGTCAAATGGTATCTCTGATCAACTCAACCCATTTTGTGTCTCTGTAATGAATGATACAAAGTAAGTTAGTTCAAACTGTACTTGGCACTATATTAGATTTTGTGTGCATCCCTTTTTATAAAAAAGTTGTTTTCTGCCTTGCCAAATGACACAGACTGTTTACGTTTGCAGCTTTTAAAATTTCAAATACGCTTTCGATCACTGACAGATGGAGGCTGCAAACTCAATTTAAGGCATTTTTGTCACAACACACACAGGTTACAGCATGCAATAAGTGGTGCAGGAAATAAATAAATGAATAGAGCACATGCCACTCCACTTTAAATACATTTCACACTCCACCCTTCCAGGAACCAAATTACTTTTGGGGCGATATGCAACAGTGATGGAACTGGAAGACACGACTTAAAAAGTGATAGTATTAACTAGTGAGCTTTGAAGCGGTTCTATTTATAATGTTCCTGTGGCTGCGCGCTTCCCTCTCTCTCCAGGAGTACAGTGCGACCCCATGCTGTGCAGACACACACAGAAATCTGCTCGCCTCCCCGCGCTCCAAACTGGCAGCTCGAGCAGGGGGAGAAGCCAAGACTGGAATGAAGACGTGTAGAGAGGAAAAAAACATATCTAATTGTGGGTTTTTATGTTTTTTTTTTTTTGGGGGGGGGGGGGGGGGGTCATGCCTAGAAAGAACCCGAGCATGAATCCAATCTGGGCCAGTGTATGAACATGAGAAGTGGATCCTGGAGGGTCTATGTGGGGCATGGGTACGTGAGTGAAAGATCCTGGAGGGTCTATGTGGGGCATGGGTACGTGAGTGAAAGATCTGCAAACGCTGCAACCCTGAACTGAGGGGGAAAAAGGAAAAGAAAGAGCAGCTGAGACTGCTGAGGTCCATTTCAGTGTCTGAGTCAAGAGTGTAAAAAAGCCCTGATGGCCAGAGAGGCTGGAAAAGATCCAGCGCCACATCAGAACCACATCCACCCAAGACAGAGCCCTCATGTGTGGGGGGAGGCCGTCTGGGAATGGACCTCTCCGAGAGAGAGCTCGTGGCACAGGAGTCAATTGGAGAAGAAAAAGAGAGGAAAAAAAAGAGAAATGATTTGAGATGGGAATGGATGTTTGGTGTATGGATACATCAAGGCCATACTGGTGGGGTCTGCATGGAGAGAGACGGAGGGAGCCCAGAGAGCGGCTCACCCAGTAACAAATCTCCATAAGATCTGGGCCAAATCTGTCCTGTAATGATCTGCACCAAGAGGAGCAGGAGGAGGAGGAGGAGCAGAGAGGTATGGCAGAAGGGAAAGACTCAGCATCTGTTTGGGCTCTGCCATCACAGATTACATGACTACACGACACATCCAATCAAGACCTGACATCTCCACAGCAGAGGGCACAATAGAACAACTCTAATCGTGCAAGGAGATCGAGAACACCTGGTGGCACACACACACACACTCATTATCTGGCCGATGTTCTTTTGAGTGGTGGAGGGGTTGATGTAGTCAGATTAAGGGTGTGGGGGGGATTCCATCAAACAAGGCCTGACGACACACAAGGTTAGCGGGCCGGTGTGTGTGTTAGTTTGTTTGTCAGAAGGGAGGGGTACCCTTGCAAGACGTGCTGACACAGAGGGTTTAAAGAGCTGTGTGTGTGTGCGCGCATGTGTGTGTCAGACAGAGAGGGTGAAAGCATACTGGCCAAGTCATGAAAGGCGAGGGACGCCACATGGCCTCCCAGAGGATTACCCATAAGCACCATGGTGTGGAGGGACCAGCTGCTGGAGAACGACACCAACAGGTCTGTTCTGTAATCAGTCCAGGCTGCCAGAGGCCCACTGTCATGTTCATGTTCGATATGCAGCAGGATGACTCGGGTCAGTTTTCCTGTGTGGAGTGTTATTACGAACCCGAGGCCTTGTCCCCAAAAATCTTATCGTGCTATTCTCAGACATACTGCCTTTGTATGAATATGCTAGACAAAAAGTATTCCAAAGCAAGTACCACTTGCCCCTTTAACCACTCAGCTATTAGCATTGCTAGCATCTCATCTCATGCTTTTTGGGTGAATGGTCCGTGTCACACGAACATAAAAAAAACTAGACGGGACAGCTCAGCAGCATTCTCAGTAGAGCTGCCTCAAACATGCCTTCTTGTGGCTGCATTGGCTTCAGTGCAGCAGCTCCTGGTACGGGATGGACACGGGTTTGGCGTTTGGTTGTGTTAGTGCTCATCAGTTTTGTGCGACTCTGAGGAGTGATTGTTGCCGTTCACTGGTGCTTTCCTAATGGGATTAAGGCTACATAAACTACGGCGAGCAGAAACCCACACTCCTCCTCCCCCCCGCCCCCCCATCAACTCCAACATTAGTATTCAGGCAGACTGGAGCCACATCCGTTTTCAGTCTCGTTTGAAATGCGGCAAACAAACCAAAGGTGTGTCTGTCAGAAAGATGATCGACTCTCTCCCTCTCCTTGGTTTACATAAAAAATCTCCAAGATTATCGTGATGTTATTACCTTAACATAATCTGACTGGGGCCCTTCTCTTGTTAAAATGTTTCCCTCCTCTATATCAACCTATTTCATGTGACTGGTCTCAATTTACAGTCTGCTATGACAACAGGGAAACATGGATATTTGTCATTTGGATAAATAATTTTGCATTGGTACATTTCTCAGACCAAACATTTTCAAACCTGTTCAACTTCCACATTATCTCGAGTCACTTGCGGAGATCACAGCAGCATTTTGGCAAATGCTTTTGTATATTCATGCAAAAGGGTATCATTAGCTGTTAAGTCTTATCCCCCCAAAATATCTAGGTACAGTGGGGAAAATAAGTATTTGAACCCCTACCGATTTTGCAAGTTTGGCCACTTACAAAGAAATGTGTGATCTTGAATTGTATTGGTAGGTGTATTTTAACAGTGAGAAACAGAATATCAACAAAAAAAAAAATCAGAAAACTGCATTTTATAATATTTATGACTTTAATTGCATTTGATGCAAAAAATAAGTATTTGAACCCCCAAGCAAACAGCAAGAATGCTGGCTCACAATGACCAGTTACAGTGCCACTTTAAAGTATGTGAACCCCTTGACCACTTAGGAGTTTTCTGTTGTTTTACCATGATTTTTCATTTTTTTCATCACCAATTTTCCATAGAAGGAATGTCAGGTTTATGTTTATCATTTGCATGTACTTTTTTTAGAGGGAATTGTTTGAGTAGCCAAAAGACTACATGAAACATGGAATTAGTCCATTTCAAAAGTAAGTGAACCCCCAGCTGAATTGGTAAAGTCAAGCAGGTAACAGATTCAGTGAAATTTATTTGGGTGCTTAATTAGTCAATTAAGCAAACCGATCATCTGAGACATCCTTAGGGAAAGGTTTGGGCAACACAGATTAAAAGAGGGAGGAAACCAACCAAACTACTGTAGTGCCAAGGTGTACACACACAGATCAACAATGCCGAAAGGAAACGAGATATCCGAGAACATCAGGAAGAAGGTTCTGACAGCCCATCAGTCTTGGGAAAGCTATAAGACCATCTCCAAAAGATTCCAGCTCCATCCATCCATCCAAGACAAATAATTTAGAAATGGAGGGCATTCAACATGACCGCATCTCTGCCTAGAAGTGGACGCCCATCAAGACCATCACCAAGAAGCACCAGAAGAAGAATAAATCAGGTAAAAGTCAACCCACACATCACCTCTAAAGAGTTTCAGACCTCTCTGGCAGCATCTGGGGTAAATGTACATGGGTCTACAATCAGACGAAAATTTAATAGACATGACATTCATGATCGGGTTGCTAGAAGGAAGCCTCTGCTCTCAAGAAAGAACAAAACTGCCCTTTTCATCTTTGCCCGAGAGCACTTGGATAAACCAAAGGCCTTCTTGAAGTCCCTTCTTTAAACAGATGAGTCCGAGATAGAATTATTTTGTCACGATCAAAACCAACAATTTTCGTCTGATTGTAGACCCATGCACATTTACCCCAGATGCTGCCAGAGAGGTGCGAAACTCTTTAGAGGTGATGTGTGGGTTGACTTTTACCTGATTTATTCTTCTTCTGGTGCTTCTTGGTGATGGTCTTGATGGGCGTCCACTTCTAGGCAGAGATGCGGTCATGTTGAATGCCCTCCATTTCAAAATGATTTGTCTTGGATGGATGGATGGAGCTGGAATCTTTTGGAGATGGTCTTATAGCTTTCCCAAGACTGATGGGCTGTCAGTACCTTCTTCCTGATGTTCTCGAATATCTCGTTTCCTCTCGGCATTGTTGATCTGTGTGGGTACACCTTGGCACTACAGTAGTTTGGTTGGTTTCCTCTCTCTTTTAATCTGTGTTGCCCAAACCTTTCCCTAAGGATGTCTCAGATGATCGGTTTGCTCAATTGACTAATTATTCACCCAAATAAGTTTCACTGAATCTGTTACCTGCTTGACTTTATCAATTCAGCTGGGGGTTCACTTACTTTTGAAATGGACTAATTCCATGTTTCATGTAGTTTTTCAGCTTCTCAAACAATTTCCTCTAAACAAGTACATGCAAATGATAAACATAAACCTGACATTTCATCTATGGAAAATTGGTGATAAAAAAATGAAAAATCATGGTAAAACAACAGAAAACGCTTAAGTGCTCAAGGGGTTCACATACTTTCAAGTGGCACTGTATGTGCCCAAGAAGCACACAGATTAGTCCTCATTAGGTCTAACAAGGTACACCTGATCTCAACTGGTGACGTTTATATAGAAAAACCTGTCCAAAGAATCATCTTCATCCTCACCACCATGGGCAAGACCAAAGAGTTGTCCAAGGACGTCAAAGATAAGATTGTAGACCTGCACAAGGCTGGAATGGCCTACAAAACCATTGGCAAGCAGCTTGGTGAGAAGCAGACAACTATTGGTGCTATTATTCGTAAATGGAAGCAACACCAAACAAATGTTAATCGCTCTAGGTCTGGGGCTCCATGCAAGATATCCCCTCGTGCGGTATCAGTGATCATTCGAAAGGTGCAGAATAACCCCAGAACTACACAGGGGGAGCTTGTGAATGATCTCAAGGCAGCTGGGACCAAAGTCACCAAGAAAACCATTGGCAACACACCACGCCGTAATTTTTTGAAGCACTGCAGCACTCGCAAGGTCCCCCTGCTCAAGGAAGCGCATGTACAGGTCCATCTGAAGTTTGCCATTGCACAGTTGAATGGTTCTAAGGAGGATTGGGAGACAGAATGTGGTCAGATGATACCAAAATCAAGCTCTTTGGCATCAACTCGACTTGCCGTGTTTGACAGGGGGGGGAATGCTGAATATGACCCCAAGAGTACATCATACCCACCATCAAGCATGGAGGTGGAAACATTATGCTTTGGGGCTGTTTCTCTGCCAAGGGTACAGGACGACTCCACCGCATCAAGGGGACTATGGATGGGGCCATGTAACGTGGAATATTGGGCTTGAACCTCATTCCCTCCCATTGAAAACGCAACCTTAAAGATTTGGAGAGGATCTGCAAAGAGGAGTGGACCAAAATCCCTCCTGAGCTGTGTGTAAACCTGGTGACCAACTACAAGAAACGTCTGACGTCTGTGCTTGCCAACAAGGGTTATTCCACCAAGTACTAAGTCATTTTTGTCAGTCAGTTTTGCTAGGGGTTCAAATACTTATTTTTTTGCATCAAATGCAAATAAAGTCATAAATGTTATAAAATGCATTTTTCTGGATTTTTTTGTTGATATTCTGTTTCTCCCTGTTAATATACACCTACCATTACAATTATAGATCACACATTTCTTTGCAAGTGGCCAAACTTGTTAAATTGCCAGGGGTTCAAATGCTTATTTTACCCACTGTATGCAATTGGGTCCAACCAGTCATTATGTGTCAACCACGTTTTAGTGTCATGATACTTTTGGAATGTTGATAAATAACTTTGAAAACTTATATGTTTACTTCTGATTCAAATTGAATCAATCCTCATCAAAGGCAGCAGGTGAGAGTAAAGCCTCATAGGCCACCAAGCCAGAGTGGATGTGCCAGGCCAGCATCAGTGTGACACTATATCAGACATGTGTTCAGTCATGTCGAACTACTAGGCTATACAGAACACAACATCTTACCTTCCTTATGGGAAATCATCCACAGGGATCGCATTCACGAGAAAGGGAGGGGTTTTGTTAAAATAAGCAGCATGCCAATTTACTTGCATACTGTATGTGGTCATTTGGGTCACTGTAGCCTTCACCACAAGCCGCATTTGGGAATGGTTGGGTGGACTCAAAAGAATGCTGATTACTGCTCTATCCATTTTACTTTATCAATGGCAAAGTTATTTTCCTGAACAAAGGTGAAATGTCTATGATTTATCATGATGGGATAATACATGACATTACCCAACTCTTCAGAGTGCATCTCCCTTCCTAACTTGCAGTTCTACTTGTAATGAATTTGCACTTACATTCCTGCACTTTGTTTCTATTTCTTATGTAAAATAGTATTTATTGTTACACTAGGTCTTTATTGCTCGTAGCTTGACTGTTCTCTCTCTTGTATGTCGCTTTGGACAAAAGCGTCTGCTAAATGACTAAATGTAAATGTACTTGGTACTCAGAGAATGTATCTACATTATCCCACTGTTTCTCAACTCATAAATTACTGAGTGAAAGAGATACATCAAAAAGCTAAATTTGAAATAAGGAATACATTTTCTAGGATACAATTTTATCCTGACAGCATGACTGAAGTATTTTGAAAAATAGTCACTCCATGACAAAAAGGACTTGCCTTTTAGTGGCACTGAGATAGCTACTGATTACTTCTTTTTGAGAAGCGTTTCGAATGAGTCATGGGCTTTTGCAGGTAATTCACTGTGTGCTGCTGTTTGAAAATGTTACGGATGATTTGAGAAATGCACCACAGCGACTGAGAAAAATAAATCCCCAATCAGACAAACACAAGAGCTTAAGACAAGAAAGAACAAAAGAGCTTTTCACAGCCCTTTCTAACCATATTGGTTTCCACAGCTTGGTCACTCTGAAAAAGATTTGGAGTCATGATGTAGTCCATGTTTTAGATATTATCATGATAAGTCAGACAGTGTATCTGACAATTACTACAAGATCAATCTAGACTGTCTCCAAATAAGGAAACAGAACAGTTCTTCAGATCAAGCACCTCTAAAAAGTAGTAATTTGACTCATTTGGGAAACATGATGCAATAGCGCATTCTGGTATTTGAAGTAAGACAGCCATATCAGTTACGTAAATAAGATGAATCAGAACATCTTGCCCTTGTGGTACAGTGGTGGTAAGACCCTACCAACCTAGAACACAAATACCCGTGCACTGGGCTTGGACCTCTGGAATAAAAACCAACCAGGGAAATATGTGATGCTTTTTCAATGTTTTTATTTTTCATTAGCATTTTGAAAAAGAGACACAGTTACAGTATGTTACAAGGTCATTTACAGAAAGTTCCGTCATCTGGCATCTGTGTACAGAGCGTCATGGATAACCTCTGCACCTTAATGCATTATATAGGTGTGTGTATAGTTTTATATATATATATATATATATATATATATATATATATATATATTTATGTGGTTTGTATATGTCAGCTTCAATATTTGCATGAGGTCTTAGTCAGAAGGTGCTGTCGGCTAAAGGTCTTCAGCTCTTCCAGCCAGGTCATAACTCACAGTTCTGTTTGAAATTAGCAGTAGAGGTCAACCATGGTTCCTGTGTGAACACAGAGTAATTTGGGGCAACAGATCCCTTTGTAAGAGGAGAATGAAGTGTGTGTGTGTGTGTGTGTGTGTGTGTGTGTGTGTGTGTGTGTGTGTCAGAGAGAGAGAGCGATTGAGAGTTTGTCTGTGTGTGCGTGTGTGTGTTAGTGTGTGTGTGTGCGTGCGTGCATGTGTTGACTTGTGTGGCAGAGAAGGCCTGGAAACCCAACTGGTTTAGTAGGGAAGCACCACCCTGACCTGTTAGCACGCAGCCTTAGCCTTAAGCGCTAACCCCTTAGACCCCAGCAAGCATGACCAGAGACTCATGACCGAAGCAAGCCTTCAAAGGGGCCCGGTTAGCTCAGCTAGGCTGATTTCCGAATCGACCCAACTGGTTCTGTAGGTCTGCGTTAAAGCACTTCTGTTACACGCTAGTAGTGCAGTATTAGTATTTAACATTTTTTTTTTACATTATTTTTTAAATGCAACTTCTACTAACCAGATGCAATCTTTCCACCAATATCCCACTCAAACAAGATGTTTCTGAGAATGGCTGTCTTACTAAAAACAACATGGCAAGAGTTCATCATAATGAAAAACGAATAATAAAAAAATAAAAAAAGACTTTGTTCTGAAATGCGTGTGCAGCATATCAGAACTTGCGTGGACTCAGGAGATGAATTCAGGAGATGAAAGAACAAACAAACAAAAAAAGAACAAACAAACAAAAACAAACCAACAAACAAATTAAATGCATGTAGCACAAACACCTAGAATCCAGCTGAAGGATTCTCTCTGGCTTCATATGGTTGACTTACCTTTGGCAAACAGAAAACTTGTATGAAACGTGACAGAGTGAGGGTGTGAAAGAACAAGCCGCCCATCCCTGCCATCTACCGTGTACAGCACGATGGTGCACTGAGATGAGTTTAGCTTGGCGTTAGTGACGGATGAGGTATGAGTGGTTGTCATCACCTTCTTCACCAGGGGAGATCCAGCGTTATGGTTGTTTTATTTTCTTCACAAAAGCCAGAACCAAACACCTGGAAAAACTGAGATATCTCAAGCAAAATAGGAATGCCAAATTTCAAGAGCTTTGAGTTGGTGAAGAGGGAAAATAATAATGATAAAAAAAAATAATAAAAAAAAAACAAGTGCAGAGGCGAAAACATGGTTTCTTACTGTTGGAGCGCTTTGTTTCACACCATCAGAAGACCACTGTTTATGCACGCTCAAACGTTTCAACAGATCAAGGACACACTGCTGTCCATAATGCTGGAATCCTCCCCATGCTAATATGAGATGAAAAATGAAAGAAAGAAAGAAAGAAAGGAGAGACACAAAGAAAGTAGAGAGAGGCTCCTATAGCACAACCTGTAGCGGTTGTGAGAGATAAAGTCCTTTTCAGTTCTTCAAAAGCATAGAACTTCTTTCTATGGAACCAAACCCCTTTCTATATATGCCAGCACACGACCAAAAGCCTGGAATGAAATCTACTCAAGCAGTGGAAGGCCACCTGCTAGTGAGTAGCTCACAAGTAAACCCAGAGATGTGTAAAGAAAATATGCCCGGTAGCCCGGTTTTCTGCCTCCTTCTGCCCCTGACGGTCCTCCATCCCCCCCAGACCTCAAACTAAAAATGGAGCAGCCTGATAACTGGCAGCTCACCAACTCGTCACAGCTTTAAGCGTTAAACAATTAACAAAAATAAACTACGGTAAATCAGGAAACAAAACAAACATCGGGGCATCTCGAAGGCAGCCAGCATGACGTCTGTTTTTGACTGCAGTGGTGTTTCACCCTAGCCTGTGGAATCACCTCAAGATGTCTGAGACGCAACTCTTTCTTTAGAAAACTGTTAGAAAGAGTGTACTTTGCCCTTCTTTCAAGGCGATCCAAGGAGAGATACACCTGTACTATAACAAACTGTAAACATGCCATCATTTTCTCTGCTTCTTCACAGCTTCTTTACTTTGTGATTTAGCTTGTCTGTCATTTCTAAGTTCTCCCTTCTCTTGTAATGACATTTGATCAGTTTTCCCTTAAGCAGTCTCGTTGACCATTCACATATCTATGGGCTATATTACACACTGACATGTCT
This sequence comes from Sprattus sprattus, assembly GCF_963457725.1. Taxonomy (NCBI): domain Eukaryota; kingdom Metazoa; phylum Chordata; class Actinopteri; order Clupeiformes; family Clupeidae; genus Sprattus; species Sprattus sprattus. The sequence goes on from NC_137913.1 coordinate 28,219,458, forward strand.
GCTGGACACAGTCACACCATGAACTTGACCATGAAGTGTGTGTGCATCACATGATTGACAGGGGAACAACTCAGAAAACACTGGACTGGGGCGGCTCCGACCCTGATCTGATTGGACAGTGGTGAGATCAGAAGCAGGCCCATTCCAGAATAATCCACTTCCTAGGAATGGAGTCGGGTCAAGGTGACCCTTCACATTTGCTTCTCAAATGTCATTTCAACGCCAACAACAGCCCTGGACCAGCGCTCCAGGATATGACTTATTCTCTCTCAATCGATCAAATCAAAACTGAAGCTGTCAGTTAATCCACATCATCCACAACACAGCTCTATGTATTGGGGATGATGTCACACACATTAGATCTATCTATCCGTATAGTTATATAGTTTTCTAGTTCCCATAAGCCTATTGACTCAGTTAGTCAGAGAGCATCCTGTGACCCACACACACACACACACACACACACACACACACACACCAGCATAAAGTGCAAGGGTTAAGCAGACTCTACTGTGCCAGCCTCAGGGAGGGCACAGGAGAGAAAGAGGAGAGGAAGAGGAAGGAGAGGAGATGAAGGTGGCGGGTGGGAGAGGGACAAGCCAGGGTTCCCATGGATAAGAGCACAGAATCGAAGCGACAGCCACGAGAAATGGATGAAAGACAAAATAAAACACACATAATCGGAATGCCCTTGTTATTGAAAACAAAAAAAGAGGCATTTTCCAAATGCGTTAAAACACTACCTCACATTTTTCCTTGGACACACGCAGAGATGCGTATGACTAAAGCACATGTGCCACTTTATGAGATAGGGCTTCTCTATTGCTATCAGTCTATCCTACAGCACATACATTCCCATGAGGCTGGGCCAGTTTCTAAGGTTTGGACTGTATGTAAAAGCCAACATGACAAAGACACTTACAAACTATGTCTAATTAAACTCTCTTATAGTTTGCCCTGGAATGGCGTCTGACAAGGGGAAGGAACACCGGCTCCTGTTTGAAATTCATGTAGGAATACTTCACACAGACACACATACACACACGAACGCATGTGCAAGTAGGCACACTTGCATATACACACACACACACACACACACACACACACACACACACACTTGGCCCTGACAGAAATTCTTAGCATGTGTATTTCTTTGTCAGTTGGGACTCTTGACTGGTGGCAGATGAGAACTGATTCTTTGTAGATTTCATTTTTTTTGTTCAGTTCCACACACTCACATCTAGCCCCTAACATGGGGAGTTATTTGGGGGGGGCGGGGTGTGTTTGTGTGTGTGTGTGTGTGTAGTGGGGGGGGTAGATTTAGTGGTTTAGGAGTGGGCAGAATTGGAGTCAGAATGAGGGTACAGGACATGGAAGATACCCCCACAAGGATGACTGGGGGAGGTGTAGGAGGAAGGGCTCTCGTAGCTGGGGTGGTTTCTTCATAGAGGGTGGATTGGGGGAGAGGGGGTCGGGCCTCCCGCCTCTAAAACTTGCCTGCGCTAGCCAGGAAGGGCACAGAGCCGAAGGGGTCCTCAGGGAGGGGCTGGGAGGGGGTGGGAGGCTGCAGCTGCAGAGGCTGCCGGTCCGAGCTGGTCTCTACACTAGTGGTTCTCTCCACTGGCTTCTCTGTGAGGAGGAGAAACACACACGCAGCAAGGGTTAGCATGAATGACTTCAGTTTCACGTCAACACTCAACTGAAGATTCAGGGCTGGAGTTTGGAATATTTAGCATTAACCATATCAACCTACAAGACTACTATAATGTTCAGTCTCTGATAAAATGGTACATTTATAAATATAGATTTAATTCATCTCAAACCCATAAAAGTCTGCTCTTTGTAAAAATAGTACCGCGTGCATTAAAGCGGCTAAATTCATCTCACAGACACAGGCGGATAGGTGAGGAACTCCACCCTGGGAGCAGTTGAAAGCATGGTCTATTTGTTCCTACAGTGCCCTCTGCTGGACATATGGAGCACAGGCAACTGGTGGAGAAGCCAGCTGTGCTGATAGGTGTTTCCGGTTCTCTCTTTTAACACTACACATTACAAACTGGTAAAAGGTGACTGCCTGGGTGTGACTAGGTGTGGATAATGTACATTAACTGTATTTGACAGAATTGCAAAAACACATGCTACAATTTCAACAATGTAACTCTTGGTATAAGTCATTATTCATAACTGTTTTGTTCAACAAAAAAAAATCCCAATACGACACTTTATAAATGGTGTGCCATGCCTGTTTCGCTTTCAGCTCTCCCTACTACCCTCCCCCATTAAGGCTGGGATTAGGGCTACGGGAAGATAGTCTGAAGTATTGTCTTTTCCTAACCCCTTTTCCTTGACCTCCATGGAAAACGGCATTATGTCAATGAAAGATGTGAGGTAGAATTTATAAGGAAAAGACAACTGCAGTGCTACGAGTATCCGACTGCACTTACACTAGGCTACTAATTATGCTACAGACGATGTTATTGACGTGGGTCATGTGGATTGGGTTGTTGTTGTATAGTGGAGTGATACTATCTCCTTCCCTGGAAGCTCCAGTGTAGCCTATGCTAAAGGAGACACGAAAGGAAGCACGGAAGCTCCTTTCTTAATCATTTAGAGATTTTAGGTATCACTTGGATACATCCGGGTAATTTCATTCAATAAGGAACCTTTCTAAGCCAAAAAGACTGTCTGAATGGGGCCAAAGTGTAGAGCAGGTGGTATGTTGGGGTATGTTGGGGGTATTTGGGGGTATTTGGGGGTATGTTGGGGTATGTTGGGGGTATGTTGGTGGTATTTGGGGGTGTGTTGGGGTATGTTGGGGGTATGTTGGGGGTATGTTGGGCACTTGCTTGCTCTCAGCAGGTCAAACTCGCGGTCCAGCAGCTCCTCCTCCGTGAGCTTGGAAAAGTTGTCGTCTCCGAAAGGGTTCCAGCCGGCGATGTCAGGTGGGTGGCTTACAGTCGGGGTGGTGGGCGACAACAGCACATCTGGACTCTGGGCCACGGGGTTTCTACTGCAAGGAGGGAGGAGGAGGAAAGAAAGAAAGAAAGAAAAAGCGAGAGAGAAAGAGAGAGAAGGCAAGAGGAAAGGATGGGACACAGTAATGAAAGATAGAGGGGTAAACACAATGTTAAAGATCTCTTTTCTCCACAGTCGACCCCTATAGGATGTGGCTTTGCTTTTGAACGCAAAGGGAGCGCACAGTTTATGACTGTAGGCCTGTTGGCCTGGTAAACTATGGGTACTTGTGACAAGCAAAGACAATCCTGATGATAAATCCATCTTATGTATGTTTAGTGGTACCCGGGTCAAGATTCATTAGTGGTACCCGGGTCAAGATTCATGCAAGTACTAGCAGATGTTGGACTACACATGTAAGCATCAGATGGTGATGGTGGACAGAGGCGCACCCACGTAAAATAATAGCGGTGGATATAGGATGCTCACAGCTGTGTGGGGCCTTCTCCTCTTAATCAACTTATCATGATAAATGGCTTGATGTGGGCATAAATGGGTTCTAGGAGAGTCGATATAATGTAAAGATATAAATGTAATATAGTATTAGATATAATGTGTATAATTTAGTAGATATAATGTGTATAATGTAGTAGATAGTGAATGGGTAAGGCGAAACAGGTGTTTCATTCATTTCTCCATGAATGAGTATCAGATGTGAAATGTTGGCACATGCATATGGATGGTTGGTTGGGGTGGCAGTGTTACCTGGGGTTAGTGTATGGAGGCTCCACAGGGGAGAGAGCGGTGTGGGTGGAGGAAGGCGTAGCGGCATGATAGGAGCCCAGCGGAGTCTGGAACTCCAGCGGAGAGGTGGTGAGATAGGGGAGCTGCTGCTGGGGATGATGATGCTGTTGTTGTTGCTGTTGTTGCTGTTGTTGTTGGTGGTGCTGCAGGGCAAAGGCTTGCTGATACTGCTGCATCTGTGCAGGAAGGGCAAGGGAGTGGGTAATTAGCCACACATGCTAATGCTACATAAGATATGGACGTCGTCAGTGTTTCGTTGCAGTGTTCATGTCATTCACATTCAGTCACTTAGCAGACGCGGCCTTTGTCCAAAGTGACGTACAAGGGAGAGAACAGTCAAGCTACGAGCCATATAGACCAAGTGTAACAATAAATACTACCTCGTAGAATTATGACTATAAATGTGAAACGTAATTGTTAATGATACAAATATTCTCGTATTTATTATTATCAATTATTTTAATCCGAGGATGTCTGTAGAGTTGACGTGAACGCAATCACCAACGGGTTCTCACAAATTCAACCGTTAACCCTTTTACTGTAATACGGAGTTTTTTCAAATGTCATTCCTCAAAGTGATTCCTCAAATAACCACAAGATGGCCCGTGGAATCGAATTTGAGAAGATTCCGGCAAAGTTACGACTTTGCAAAAACAACGTAAGAGAAACGCTTCCGCTGCATTCCCGCACGCTTGAAAATGTGTTCATAAGCAGCCGAAGTCTTCTCGGCTGGGTTCCTTCGATTAGTTTCTTAGATTGATGCGCGTTCTCGTGAAAGTGGATTTGCATACATACACGCCCCGCCAGCTCCTTATTAGTAGACGCAATTTTAGAAACGTATGCTGTCGCAATCTCCCGAATCCACCTCGTAACAGGTGTTCATTAATAAGGTGGAGATATTGTATTACGTTGAACGTCCGAAGTCCGTAAAACACATTTAAGTAGTCACTTTTTTTTTTTTTAAATCGAAAAATAGTCACCATAGGTGTGAAGACCGGTCCCGAGTAGGAGTATAAATTGCAGTCAGTCCTGTCTTTCGAAATGGCTACCATAGGGGTGAAGACTGGCCACGAGTAGTGGTATAAAATGCAATAAATTCATGACTTAGATCTTAGAGATTGGGTTTAGTGTTTATTTTTTTTTATAAATACTACCTCGTAGAATTATGACTATAAATGTGAAACGTAATTGTTAATGAATATTCTCGTATTTATTATTATCATAATTATTTTAATCCGAGGATGTCTGTAGAGTTGACGTGAACGCAATCACCAACGGGTTCTCACAAATTCAACCGTTAACCCTTTTACTGTAATACGGAGTTTTTTCAAATGTCATTCCTCAACGCGATTCCTCAAATAACCACAAGATGGCCCGTGGAATCGCATTTGAGAAGATTCCGGCAAAATTACGACTGCTATTTCGCGTTCTGAAAGTCGTCTGAAGTTCAGAAGAAAGCACAGAAGAAAAAACTATGGAGAATGCAAATGTTTTCCTAAATGTTTCCGAAGTGGAGTTCCTTCTGAAATCCTTCTGAAAGTCTTCCCAACTGCTGTCGAGAATGAGGCCCAATGTCATTAGCCTCACATTCTAATGCTACATCAACAGACATGGTAGGATAGAGTCATGAGCCAACACACTACTCTCACATTACCACAATAGAAATGAAAGCCAAACAACTCCTCCATAGGACCTGCACAGAAATTGTACCTACCACATGCACCTAGGGAAATATATACCATAAATGCATAACGCAACTCTGAAATCGACAGCAAAAAATGGCAAGTGCAAGTATTCTGACTGCAATGGCTTCCAATTACATCTAAGATATTATCTTAATGACTTGGCTGCAACTACTACTATTCCATACTGCTTAATGATTAAAGCATGAAATTAGAACAGAAAAGGGAGCTTTACGTCTGTTCTTAATGGATGGACAGCTATGCCAACGAGCCAGTGAACTGACTGCAACCACTTTGGCATCTCCTCATAGCTCTGCAACTTTTCATTCAGTGTTTACATAGAGCCTCTGAAACGCCTCTTCCTGTTTCTCGGACCGTTTTCCTCCTCCACTGATCTGCTGAGGTGGGTCACCATCGGTCGTCGGTTCAGAACCGTCTGTCGGAAACCCGACGGTGGCCAGGAGGGGAACCGACTGAGAAGTCGCGATGGCAAGCACCCCGCCCACCCCCACCCGGAACTCTCCGCAGCGCTGTAATTGCTTCATATGTTGCAATTTAACACAGAGTCGCTCGATTTCACCCTCTACTCCCACCCCCACACAGCCCACCTCCACACCAATCCCCTAAGGGTCCAGCCCGCACCAGATTGCCTTGCGACGAAACAGATGGTCGCCATTCACTGGAAAACAAGCTAAAAACAGCGCTGGGCGCACAAGAGTGTATTTAGAGGAGTTTCAGCCTGCCCCACGCTCTTTTTCAGAGAGAGAGAGAGAGAGAGAGAGAGAGAGAGAGAGACAGACAGAGAGTAGGAGAGAGAGAGAGAGAGACAGAGAGAGAGAGAGAGAGATAGATAGAGAAAGAGAGAGAGAGAGAGAAAGAGAGAGAAAGCGAGAGAGAGAGAGAGAGGGAGAGTGCAAGTTTGAGATGGAAAGTGATAATATAAGAAGTGCGCGATAGAGATCTCTCTGTGTGAGGGAGAACTACAAGTTTC